>NC_052957.1:19712444-19795793 GCF_013358895.1 Oreochromis aureus | reverse complement strand
AAGACTAACGATTATTTTTGCAATCAGCAAATTCTTAATCATTCATAAACTCATATATAAATTCGGGCTGTCAGCGTTAATGCATCATCATGATTAACGTGATTAAAATTTTTTACGCAATCAACCCATCTGTAGTGCAGAATGACTCAAAATCCCTGAAATGTCTCTGTCAACACATTTCAGGCAGTTTGTCCATTCTGTGCTCCAGATCAGTTGACTGCATTAAAAAAATTTTATCACGTTAATTGTGATGACGGTGTTAATGCGTGTTAACGCTGACAGCCCTAATATAAGTATGAAACAAAAATAAAGTTCTGTGTTATTTTTTCATTAGATGCTGGACCAGGACCGTGAACCAGGACCTGGAACCAGCACCTGCATGACATCAGGACTTTGAGTTTTGTCCAGTATCATGTTCAGCTGAGAGGAAAGGTTAGAGGAACTTTATTTTTTTTTCCACACAAAGATTTTTATTCTTCACAAAGTGTTTCAACTCATATCTTCTCTTACCTACCCTCATGCTTGTTATTTAACCTTTGTTCTTGTAAAAATTAAGTTTATTTACACTTTCGATCCATAGGTGATCCCTCCACAACCTCAAAGTTTTGCAGTATAAAGGCCAGGCAGCACATTCAGAAACTCATTTTTATTTGGGGCTTCTAGTGTGCTGCCAAGAAGACAGTCGAGATAAAAGATGAATAGGAAACAAGGTACAGACTGGAAGGAGAGCTCAAGTGAAAGATCACATTGTTTTCTGTTTTCTTGGAAACGTACTTTACTTTTTTATCTGTACGTGTAAAATTTTGTGTAAAAATATTAATTTTGACTGTTTTTTATATTTTGCTTGTTTCTTCTGTTTCTATACATTACATTATTACATTATTTTCGTCATAAATGTATTAAATTAGGCCTTTTGCACCTGATTATTTTCATAAAGCTGAAGTTGGATATATGTAAATTTTTTAATAAGCATAATAAGCATCCAGCATAAAACTAAACTCATTCAGATTATGTCTGTTGTATAAATATCTCCAGGTAACTTGTTGGTGATTTTCAAACAGATCTGGACTGACATTTGTGCTGCTACAACTTTCATTTTCTGTATCTGCAAATAATATCTGAACATTTGACTTTTTGGTTATTTATCTGACACTGTTGTCTCACAGCAAGAAGGTCCTGGGTTTGAATCCACCATCGGGCTGGGACTTCTCTGTGTAGAGTTTGCATGTACTCTCCGAGTACTCTGACTTCCTCCCACAATTCAAAGACATGTCGTTAGTCACGTTACGTTAATTGGTAATTCTAAATTCCCCTTCAGTGTGTCTTCAGGCTCCAGACATGTGTCATGCTTTTTGCACCCTTCATTTGAACTTAACTACTTTTGTTTTGAATATGGCTGCTGAGAATTTAGCCAACAATAAAAGTGAAAAACATGATTCTGGAAGTTGTGTCCAAAATGTTCATGATACTGAATGTGAAATTCAACGTCCACTTTGAAGACATTTCATTCAAACTGCTATTTTAACAGCTAGCTCCTAGCTGACCAAGACTGTTTGTTTTTATACAAATTGCTATTTTAACAGCTAGCTGCTCACTGAGCAAGACATTTTGTACTACTTAGTGAATTTAGTCTTGTTCTTGGTTTTGTAGCGTAACTAGGCCAAGAACAAGAGTATGTGGATCTATAGATCCACATATGTTGTCACGGTAATATTTAGAGTTTGTTAAGATTCACTAGTTCTCATATTATAATGGACCTGAAAGACTTGAATAGAACTAAGATGTCATATGTTTCCATACATATCAACCATAATTCATATCCCCAATTTGGTAAATAATGAAATAGAGCAACAAACAATATAAACATGAAGCACAATAATCAAAGTTGTGCTACAAATTGAGCAACTCAAAAAAATTATTGCCAGTCACAATTTTTTTTATAGATGGGAATGTCAATATGAGAGTATACAACATGTTGCACAACTGTAAAGTGTCAGCTAACAATCTGAATGTGGTGGGTAAAGTGTGCAGATGTGGTTTTACTTCAGCTGATAACTTTTCCTTCATTCTGGTGCATCTTATATTTATGACATGAGTGACTAAATTACAAGAAGAAATTATTTGCAATATAATTGTGTTCAGTTTCTTGAATAAATGTGTTTGAATTAAGACAATTTGTAGTTAAATTGAATCATTGCATTTGTTACATCCATGTAAAGTATTGTTTGAACAAATGGTGACACATTTACATACATTAGTTTTGTAGCTCAGCAGTAGAGCGACTAACCACTTCCTTTTTTTGTGGCTCCTCCTCAGATACACATAAAGCTGACAGTAAAGTTCAGGTCTGTTTCTCTCACTGTCTGATGATCATGATGTTCAAGCTAAACCAAGCAGCACTGCTCCTCATTCAGCTGTTAGTGGTGTGGCATGTCTTTGCAGGTAAAGAGCATGTTTTTTGTTGGGGTTTTTTTCTAGATTAAATGCAGATATAATTTTATATTGAATGAATATCTCCGTTAAGCTTTAGACATTTTTGGAGGAGACCAAAGAACTATCCAGATTTTCTACTGAAATATACTTATTATTTCTTTCAATCTTCCATGTTGCTTAAAGACGACCACAGAGCTATGTTGGCGTCCACAGGAGACTCAGTGACGCTGACTTGCAACACATCTGAGAAAAATGCAACACTAATCACCTGGACCAACAACAGATCTGTTTTTCAATATTCCATTGTGCTGAATCGCACCTATTCAGATTTCTCATTTCATAGACTGAAAATAAATCATGAGTTTCCTACAAAGCTAATTATTTTTAGTGCTCAGCCTGAAGATGAAGGACTTTATACATGTAGCATAACAGACAGAAGTGGCGTAAACAGCATTACATGGAATTTAACTGTGTCTGAGAGTCCCAAAGGTAGGTAGCGAAAAAAGGCAGATGAGTCACTTCTAGTAAAGGTCAAACAAGCCATTTAAATTAATTCACTGCTGATTTCATACAGAATCTATTTCATCACAATATTTTCTACACATACTCCCACCTGCGATTGGATTCCTTCTTTGTTGCATCACACTAGCTGTCTTCCTCTATAGGTGAGTAAAAGCTTCACATAACTTCACAATGAATGGATGAATTTGGAATGTTTTGTAGAATTAATGCTGAGTGAAAGCACGAATGAATCTGTGTGTGCTAGTTTGCTGAAATGCAAGCTCTGGCCTGATTTCACTGTATAATACCGAAGTATAGCGACAATAATGGAATATTTATCTTTCTTTTAAAATCAAGGTTTGGTACACAACTCACCACTAAAGTCCATCTGAGAGAGGACAAGGATAACTATAATATTATAGTATTTTATATATACAGAGGAGAGGAGAGACAGAGGCAGGTATAAAGCACATTATGGTAGAAAGTCACATAGGTGGGACCACAGCAATACAGGAAGTGAAATATCAAAGTTGAGAGCCAGTGATGACTACAAAATAAAAGAGGAACAGAAAAAAATAAGATCCATCCATCCATCCATCCATCCTCATCCGCTTTATCCGAAGTCGGGTCGCGGGGGCAGCAGCCTAAGCAGAGAAGCCCAGACCTCCCTCTCCCCAGAATAAGATAAAATGCAAAAAATGATTAAAAATCTACAATAATATACTGACTGCTGATAGATACATACACGGCAATTTGGGTTCAATATTTTGCTCAAGGACAATTTGACATGTGGACTCAGGGAGTGTTACGCCTCAGTCTAGGGGTACAGGAACGTAACATAAGAGTTAAAAAAAAGGAGGTGACCCCGCCCTGGTCCCCAAAACCATACACAGAAAAACCAATTTCTTAGTGAACGGTGGTTTATTTTGTCTACACTGAAAATGAAGCTCCGGGGTGAACAAAGGCCAGAATAACAAACAAAACAAGCTAAGTCAGGAGAGGAGGTGCTATCTAAAACCCTATGTGAAACAAAAACCAAACAAAAGACAAACGCTACACCTAACTCCCTAACTGAAATAAACAGGAGAAAACAGTACAAGGAAAAATAATAAGCCAGCTCACCCCTTCTGTTTCAGTGCTATTTACAATGTGCTATTTACAAGTGAAAACTAATGTACACACTATATACAAAGCTCAAGGTCAAACAATAAACCCGGTAATAAGTCACAGGTATCTCTGAAGAAAATCTTCAAATCACTCAATTTGAAGAAAAAACTCAAAAAATAACTTCAGATATTCATCTAGCCTTAAAATTGCCCAGATCTTTATCAGATCGAGGACTGAGGTGCAAGAACAAGCTCAAGTGCTCTGGTCACAGATGTTTTGGTGACACAAAGTGGATCTAAACACGACTGATCAGGCTGTTTCAATGTTGTGTCCAAGTAATATCTATCAGACTTTCAGTGTGTTAAATACTTTGCAGAATTTAAATACTGTAACAGAAAACTGAATGTTACAAACATTTTTCAGTTGAATCAGAAAAAAGCCTGAGGTACTTTAAAATCTAAAACATTGACTTTCCTTCTGTGCTAATATATATTTTGTTTAGTGTTAAAGTCTTAAGCTTTGATATTTAGTGCTACTCTAATTAGCACTTTTACACAATAGTATAGTATAGTAGTGTAGTGCATTTTCATTTCATGAAAATATATTTTTTTAAAAAGCGAAAAGTATCACTCACATAACTGAAGGAAAATAAATTGATTTTTTTCTCAAAATATGTTGAGAATGGATCAGTATGTGAAGGCACAGATGTAACTGTCCTGCTGAAGCAATGCAAACAGTGATGAAAAATTAATCACAGAATATTCCAAAATTCAACCCTAATACTGCAATATCCACAATAATAACAATACTTAAAGAACTGACATTAATCAGTAACGGGACTCAAACACACAATAATTATACTGCATACACATAAGTGTTTAAATTCACTTTCAAAGACAATTTTCTCAGTTTTTGGCTATTCAAAATGTGTTTTCATACACCTCGCCCATAATTCATACCTCTAATTTGATAAATATTAAAATACAGCAACAAAATATTGATTATTTTCACTATAAATAATCATTACTGTCATAAAATTCTCAAAGTGAAAAAATAGAAAAAGAGGATTTTTGTGATTATTCTAGTCACTGTAAGATAATGTTCACTAATCCTGTCTTATCCCCAAAGGTTGATTCTGTTTATCTTGACGTAGCTTTTTCACTGAAACTAGCCCACTGAATGAACAATGGGCTGTGAGGTCAGTTCCTTGATCATTAATTTACAAATTGTAATGACCATTGATCAACAATCATTGATCAAAGATTATTGATCACTGGCCATGAGTAGCATTCACAGCGAGTTGGAGAACAGCTGCAATCACAGCACTGTAAGATGGTGAAAGATGTACCTTTAGGCCCCCTCCTCGATTCAGAGCTGGTCTTTCACTTTTCAGGTAAATGGCCTCCTTCACTTGATCAAGGAACTGACCTCACAGCCCATTGTTGATTCGGTGGTCTAGTTTCAGTCACTGCACAAATGTACTGTGTATAAGGCTGGGGAAACCTGCAGTCAGCTGAGACTGAAGAAGTCACTTGGATGAGTGACGAAATGTTTCTCCCACTGAAAACGCTACGTCCAGATGAGCAGAATCAACTTTTGGGATTTACTTACCTGGATGAGCATGCATCAAGACTATCCTGTCTTATGTCTGAATCACCTGGAGAGTTCTAAGATTTCATTATCAGTCACTTCTTTTAATTTGCAGGAAAAATTTGATGAAACTAAATCAGGATGCAGTCCAGATTCCTCCTCAGTCAGGAGAAGAGGTCAGAAGATTGTTGCCATCTTTAACACTGTCACATGTCTCTGCCTCTGTGCACTCCACACTGATTTTTATTTTTACTTTGTCTTTATAGACATCTCTCCCTCAGCCACAGGGTGGCAGCACTGATTGTAAAAACAACAGGCAGAGGAGTCAGTATATGGAGAGACTGAATTCAATCTATGATCACTTCTCAACTGAAAAACCTTCCAGTTACTGACAGACATGAACAGTGTCAGAGCAGAAACTGCAAGTGAACTCCATCTGAGGGAGGACACCCGGGCTATAATACCCTCAGCTTCAGCTCAGACAAATGACTGCCTGTGAGCACAGCAGTTCCAACCATCCATCACCATACAAGGAGCTTTTATATCTCAAGGATCTTTGCTTTAATAACTTTGAGAGCACTTAGTTTGACAGAAGTTTTTTCTTCATCTGTGAGTATAAGACCAGGTTCACCAACCTATGTACTGTCAACCTATTGATTGACTATAAGAAAGCCTATGACTCACACACGGATCCTGGAATGCCTAAAACTATACAAGAACCACAGGACCCCAAGAACCTTCATCAGGAATTCAATGGGGATGTGGCGAACAATGCTTGAGGCCAACTTGAAGCAAGTGAGTGGTCAAGGAATTTACCAAGGAGATGCACTGATCTACACAGGTCTGAACCCCCTTAGCCAGATCATCAACAAGACTGGCTAGGGATACCAACTACACAATCAAGCAATCATCAGCCACCACACCTATATCGATGACATCAAACCGTATGCCAAGAGAGAACGAGACATAGACTCACTGATCCATACCACTAGGATATACAGCAATGACACTGTGATGTCATACGGACTGGAGAAGTGTAGTGAGGTGGTAACAAAGAGAGGGAAAGCAGTCAGAACTGAGCGAACTGCACTACCAGAAGGCAACAATGCAGACATCAAGCACAGCTACAAGTCCATCCATACCATGCATGGAGGGTTTCACCATATCCTGAGATTGTACACTAAGCAGAATGAAGGAGAGTGAGTGTCAGTGTCATTATTGCTTTACTCTGCAGAGAAATTATGATAAGGACACTGAATCAGGATCAGTTTCTCCCTCAGTCAAGAGAAGATATCAGAAGAAGGCTGACAAGATGGCGGCGCGCACGGACGCAGCGGCCCGGAGCTCCTACCTTTTCGCACTTTTGGTGGTATTGGGTGTTATCTCACACAGTATAGAGTTACTTCAATACAACAGAGACGATCTACTACAACTAAGCCGTGGAGATCTTCAATTAACATCCGAGTATCTCATCCCCCCGGAGATCGTTAAGCAACCTACGGGGCTACCTGCAACAGCAAACCGTAGGAGGAGACGTTGCGAGCGGAGGCAGAAGAGAGGCAGGCGGGGAGGTTTGCGGGCACGGCTAAGGACTAGTCCGTTTAAACCACCACTCCCGACCATATTCCTCTCCAATGCCCGTTCAATCCGTTACAAACTGGATGAAATACGATTGCAGATCGCCACTCGACAGACTTTTAATAACTGTTCGTGCATGATCTTCACCGAAACCTGGCTGGACAGCGCCATTCCCGATGTGGCTATTGATCTAACAGGCCGCACCGCCTATCGAGCCGATAGATCTGCGGACTCGGGTAAGAAGATCGGTGGAGGGCTGTGCATCTACATTAACAACTTTTGGTGCATGAACGTCACGGTATTGGAAAAACTGTGCAGTACAGAGGTGGAATTGTTGGTGTTAAAGTGCCGTCCATTCTATCTCCCTCGGGAATTTTCTGCCGTTTACATCTGTTTATATTCCACCAGATGCTAATGCTAAGCTAGCGCTAGCACAGTTGAGCTGCAGCATCAATAACAGCCTGGTAGCACATCCGGACAGCGTTTTTATTGCGGCTGGGGATTTTAACCATCCGGACCTGAAATCTGTACTTCACAATTTCCACCGAAATGTGAAGTGTGCTACCAGAGGAGATAGAACGTTAGACCAGGTGTACACCAACATGGCGAATGCATACAGAGCCCAGGTTTATCCCCACCTGGGTCTGTCAGACCATCTCTCCCTTCTGCTATACCCAATATACACACAAAAGATCAAGAGTATTGGGATTACAATTAAAACCGTGAGAACATGGCCGCAGGATGCTACTCCGATGCTTCAGGATTGTTTCCATTGCACAGACTGGGATGTATTCAAGGTGAAGGACACCGACAATCGTACTGCACTGGACAGTTACACCTCCACTGTCTTGGACTACATCTGTTTCTGTGTGGATAATGTAACAACCTGGAAACGACTCCGTGTGTTCCCTAATAATCCACCCTGGATGACACACGGTGTCCAACAACTTATTCGAACGAGGAACAACGCTTTCAAATCTGGAGACCAGGAGGCATACAGTGCTGCCAGGGCCAACCTGAGAAGAGGCATTAAGACCGCCAAACAACAGCACAGGAGGCATATCGAGGCCAGGTTTGAGAACAACACAAACCCAAGGCAGGTTTGGGAGGGCATCAGGGCTATCACGGACTACAAAAGGAGAACACCATCATCCTCAGCCGATAGTCCTACTCTGGCTGAGGATTTAAATTTCTTTTATGCCCGTTTCTTTTATGCAACCATACTACTTTAGCTGTACGGAAGGCCCAACAGCGCCTCTACTACCTGAGGAGACTGCGGAGTGCACACATTCCCAGACCTCTGATGCTGAACTTTTATAATTGTGCCATTAGCAGCGTTCTGATGTATGGATTGCTAGTGTGGTTCCCCAGCTGCACTAAGGCCGATCAGCAAGCACTACAGCGGGTGGTGGAAGAGGCTGGCAGAATTATTGGAACAACCCTGCCAGAGATTAGTAATATCTTCCGCACTCGCTGTCTGAGGAGGGTGCACAGTATCCTGCGGGACCAATATCATCCTGCGCACCACCTTTTCCACCTGCTGCCCTCAGGGAGAAGGTACAGGTCCATACAGGCCAGAACATCCAGATTGGCCAACAGCCTGTATCCACAGGCTGTGAGGCTTCTGAACTCTTTGCCCCCTCTCTCTCATGGACAATAACCATATCTAACTTCTAAATATTACTTGTCATGTTGTATGTTGTTGCTGGGGACTGTTTTATTGCACTGGAGTTATATTTACACTTATTATTATTTTTTATTCACGGGTGTCACGGAAGCTCAAACGCAATTTCATTGTTTTCTGACAATGACAATAAATATTTGAATTGAATTGAATTGAATTGAATTGAATTGAAGATCGTCATCATCTTTAATACTCTCAAATTTGTCTACCTTATTCTCTATCTCAGAGTCAGCGCCAAATTTTATTTTAGCCTTTTGTCTTTATAGGCAGCGCTCTCACAACCACAAGGAGGTGCTCACTGTAAAAATAACAAGCAGAGCAGTCAGTATATTGAGAGGCTGGATTTAATCTGTGGTCACTTTTGAACTGAAAAGCCTTCAAGTTACACAAAGACTTGGATGTTTTTCAGGGAAGTAGGAGGACAACAGGGCTACAATATCCTCTTCAACTCAGAAACACATCTCTGGCCATGAATACAGCATTTCCAACCACTCCCATCCAATCTGTGTGTTCACAAGGAGCACCCAGTTAGGAGAAAGTTTGCATCAAAGGAAGAAGGAAGAGAACTAAACTAAATAAACTGCAGGTCTACACCAAAGTCCAGTGTCAGATAAATGAGGATTATTCGAAACTGTGAATCTGGTTTCGGTAGAGTCCAAGTATTAAAATGTGAGCAGGGAATGGGCATAGTGGATGTCTTTAGGGTGTCAAGTATATTTATTTATACAGGACTTCAAGCTCCCTAAACCATTTTCCTACAATAAGCCCTCAGGAAATTCAGAACTTCACCAAGGCAGGTCACTCTCTGAGTGTTGTACAACAGTGTTGTAATTTTTATATATTAATTTTGTTTTCTTTGTTGTTTTTAAGCATTTTTAAAGAAGTTTCACTGCAGAAAAAATAAAGTGCAAAGTGCAGACTTTTGCTTTTTAATATACTTGCAATAATTTTGAGAATAATTATTTGTATTTTATATAGTTCATTAATGTGGATGTAGTACATGTTTGTTTAGTAAGGTTTCTCTAAATATTTAATAATAAATAGCAAATGAACAAAAGTTTTTTTATGTTAAAGTACATTTTTGGAGTTTAGTTATTCTGTTTTGACATTTTGTATTTTTATATTTATTTTTTTCTTTAGATCTTAGATATTTTTATAGACGAGTACAGAGTTGTGTCATTGTGAAGAAGACACTTGGTGATGTTTACTTGCAGCATATCCAATAACAAAAAATATAAAACAATTATCTCTTGGATTTTAAATATTTCCTTTTGCTAGAATCACTACAGATGAACAGCGGTCGAGTATTTGTCCTACAGCATTCACACTACCCCTCTAAATGCACTTGAAATGAGAGGAGTAAGGACACAGAATTAATTTGACAGCAATCTGCTATCTACTGACATCTAGTGGTGAGATTACAGCTACACACTGTACCTTAAATCAACCTCGCAATTTTAAAGTGACTTTTTAAGACTGACATATTATATTATTTATATTTTGAAATATTATATGATTAAACTTCATGAAACCTCAAATTTATTTTTATTTCATTAACTAAACATAAATCAAGAATTACCCACAAAGTTAAAATGTTTTTAGTGAAGGTCTTTACACATGTAACATTACTAATAGAAGTGGCCCACAGTCCTTCATTACTTCTAATTTTATGCAGAAACCATTTCATCAAAGTATTTTCTATACACACTCTCACCTACAATTGGATTGCTTCTTGAAAAGGTACGTGTTACTCAGTGGGAGATTGGGAAGACATTTCATTTAAACCTTTTGTTTTAACAAATTTCTGCTCACTGAGTAACAATGTTGTTCATTTTTTCAGTAAATCTTTCTAAATCTAAGCACCTTTTGCTACTTTACATTTTGATAATATGATTGAACTTGAGCCCCACTTACAGAGGTATGCAAAAGTTTGGGCACCCTTGATAATTTTCATGATTTTCCTTCATAAATCATTGGTTGTTTGGATCAGCAATTTCATTTAAATATATCATATAGCAGACGAACACATATGATATTTGAGAAGTGAAATGAAGTTTATAGGATTTACAGATTAACCCTCTGAGGTCCAAAATATAATCGACCATTTCTGACTCCTTTTGATTTTACATTTGTATTTCACCTTCAAAATGTTTCATTTTATTTTTTCCCCCTTGCCTTGCTTGGTATCAGGTTTTCTACTTGGTGACAGTGTTTACATTGCAAATGTGCCTTTGTGACATTCATTTGTGCCCTCACTGACACACAGAACAAAACAACGACTACACAACAGACTAACTACAAAGATACACTCCATGCTAAACGCCACAAAACTCCCATATCTAAAAACTCTCTCTCTCTCGCTCGCTCTGTCTCGTTGCCGTTACCGTCACTCCCAAAACTTTCCCCTCTTCCTAAACAACCAAATCCCACGTGTTGACGTGAGGTGGAGGTGGATTTTTTTCTTTCTTTACTGTTTTCGTGCTGTCCTTAGGAAATGCTTTAAAAAACAAACAAAACGTGAGAACAGTATTTAGAAAAAAGCATGGCTTACACACACACACACACACACACACACACACATATATATATATATATATACACATATATGTATTTTATCAGAACTATGGATTTACTGGCCTGTAATTAAAATTTAAAAACTTTGAAGTCCAAACTTTCAACACGGGCTGAAATAGAGACTCAGCGTGGCTGCACCTTGTTGCTATGCTTAAATCAGTCATGTGATTTGGAGGTGCAGCGTGTCTGTGGACCCCAGAGGGTTAATAACACTCACCTTCCTTCCTTTTTCCAGAGTGTAACATCCAACCACCTGTGTGAAATCTGAAATTCCCATGGTGTTGTTCAAAATGTGCTCTGGCTCAATCATAAGCATTGGTTGCTACTGAAAACAAGAAAAGAGCCAGTCCGCTATGGGCTGAACCATTTGTTAATGGTGGAGGGGGGTAACACTATGCAATAAATTCAGTTTTAGCATTTCTATACACTGTTAACTGTAACTACGCTCAAAGTGTTAATGCTATTTTATTTAAAACAACAACAACACTGTCATATGCAAAACTGGGGTGGCACTTGGAGTGGCAAGAGATCATTTTAGGGTGGCACTTGCCACCCCATGCCACCCTTTTAGATCCACCCCTGCCTGACACTCACATGGAGGAGACGCACCCCAGTTGCTGGTGCTGCAAAGCTCACTATAGCCCCGTGGCAGGCGGGGGCGATTCTACGATCAGAGCTTTGGGGGTGCTGAGCACCCAGAGAGCTGCCCAGCCAGGCAAGATAAACTTTACTGGTCACGATGAGACTTCTTCCCTGTCTCTGTCAGTCCCTGCATCCTTAAATGTCTCCAGTTGTCCCGAGTTCTCTCTGATTGTCTCCTTGGTGCATTTAAACCCCTGTTCCTCCCTGTCCTCGTCATCTGTTGTCTTCATCTCCATTATCAGTCATCAGAGTTTTACCATCTCTGTGCAAGTCTGCAATTTTTGGGGGTGCTTGTAAATATAAGAAACTAACAAGAGTTTGAGGTACAGTGTTAAAAATACAAGTAAAATAAAATAAAATAAAATAAAATAAAATAAAATAAAAATCCCAATAAATAAAATGTATGATGAACTGCAGATAAAATGGGTAAATTGAACTTTCATTTTATTTCTAAAATATTCAAACTTGAGAAATTCTTAAATTATAAAATAAATGTATTAATTTAGTGAGCACCCCAAACTATTTGTATTTTTAAAAGAATGAATCAGCCAAGGAAGACACTGAAAAGAAGAAATGCCAGTAGTAAGGTGGAGGTGACTGATATGAGATCTAACTTTGGGAAATCTTGGCTCCATGCATTTTGCTTTCAAAAATCTAACTTTCTGAAATTTCACAACTGTGTGAAGTACACCGTTTTTAGTGCAGTGAACCAATCAGTTTAACTTTACAATGTAAAAGCACACCACAGTGTTTAGGTGTCATTTTCAGAGGTGGTGATGTAGTGTTGCAGTTCAAAGTTGCCTCTCTACACAAGTGAGTCACACGAGTGATTAAAGAATAGGAGACAATTATTTGTCATATAATTATATATTCCCACTTCACTTTCTATGTTTGAACAATGACAATTTGTTGTGAATCTGAAATATTCTATATATTATCTTCACATAAAAAATTTTCTCAAAAAAGATCAATCACATACATTTATGTTGAGTTTCAACTGCAACAAACCACTTCCTCTTTTTTTACAGCTCCTCCTCAGATACACATAAAGCTGACAGTAAAGTTCAGATCTGTTTCCCTCTCTGTCTTACACTCATCATGTTCAAGCTAAATCGAGTGGCCTTACTCTTCATTCGGCTATTAGTGATGTGGCATGTCTTTGGAGGTAAAGAGCACATTTGTGTGGGTTTTTTAATTTTCTTTTAATAGATTAAATGCAGATATAATTTTATATTGACTGATTGTCTCCTTTAAACTTTAGAAATTGCTAAAGACGACCACAGAGCTTTGCTAGTGTCCACAGGAGATTCGGTGATGCTGACTTGCAACATATCTGAGAAAACTGCAACACTGATCACCTGGACCAACAACAGATCTGTTTTTCAATATTCCATTGTGCTGAATCGCTGCTATTCAAATTTCTCATTTCATAGACTGAAAATAAATCATGAGTTCCCTACAGAGCTAATTATTTTTAGTGCTCAACCTGAAGATGAAGGACTTTATACATGTAGCATAACAGACAGACATGGCATAAACAGCATTACATGGAATTTAACTGTGTCTGAGAACCCCAAAGGTAGGTAGTACAAAAAAAAGGCAGTTGAATCACTTCTAGTAAAGGTCAACCAAGAAATTTAAATTAATTAACTTCTGATTTTATGCAGAATCCACTTCATCAAAGTATAATTTTAAATTTATTATTTTCCTTTAACTTTAGAGATTCTTAAAGATGACGACAGAGCTATGCTGGCGTTCAGAGGAGATTCAGTGATGCTGACTTGCAACATATCTGAGAAAAATGCAACACTGATCACCTGGACCAACAGCAGATCTGTTTTTCACTATTCCATTGTGCTGAATCGCACACATTCAAATTTCTCATTTCACAGACATAAAATAAATCACGAGTTCCCTACAAAGCTAATTATTTTTAGTGCTCAACCTGAAGATGAAGGACTTTATACGTGTAAGATAACAGACAGAAGTGGCTTATACAGCATTACATGGAATTTAACTGTGTCTGAGAACCGAGAAGGTAGGTAGGACAAAAAACACCGCCAATCACTTCAATTACCAATTTAAATGAATTCACTGCTGTTTTTTTGTTTTATACAGAATCCACTTCATCAAAGTATCTTCTACACATTCTCCCACCTGCAGTTGGATTCTTTTTATGTGGCATCACACTAGCTGTCTTCCTCTGCAGGTAAGAAAAATCTTCCTGATCAATGCATGAACGTAGCTCTTTTCTGTTTGGCTGTAGAATCGTTGTCAGCATTTGTAAGACTGATTCCATCAACAGTGAGTGTGTTAGATAAAAAAAAAAGCATAAAATAAATGTGTCTGGATGTACGTAGTTTCTTTTATTACTCACCAACTTATCATTTCATGTGGTGATACTTTATTGTTTTTCCTTCAAATTTATTCGAGGGTGGAAGAACACCAGAATTATCAAGTTTGAGCTGAAATAGTTTTTATTTTTTAAGTTTAAATTTTTTTTTATTTCTGTAAGAACTGTAAACTTTTAAATTTAAAGGTTTGAATCACCCTCTGTGCTTTTTGTTGGCCTTTTTTTGTATACATTGAGAGAGAGAAAAGGAAATGAAAGTCGTGAACAAGTGGTAAAAGTGGTTAAAATGCTCAGACTTAATCATTGACTCTGGGGCCATTTTCTTTGTGGTAAACCTTCTTCAACGTGCATGTTTCCATTCTGCAACTAGAAAAGTACCTTTGGTTCTTCCAGTGAGTGGCAGGGTTATATTTTTTATATGTATTGTTATAAAATATATTTAAAATCCATTTTTAAAATATTTTTATTATGTTATAGTTTTTACAGAATATATATTATTTATTCATTTGTCAAATTCATAAGTCAAAATGTATGTTGTCCACCTAAGTGGACATGTAAAAAACTCTTTGAATAGGACATGTTGAAAAAAATGAAGTTCAAAAATCTTTTTTTCATGCCTTGAGGTTGTCATAATTCATGCATGAAAGGTTAAAAACACAGAAGAAGCACTGAGTCTTGGGACCAGATCTTATATGGTGTCTCAGTTTGGGGAAAAGATTTTACTGGAACATGCAAAACTACTGAGATGCATTCCCCAAATAGATGATATTCACTGTAGAAAATCAAGGCTTGGTACACAGGAAATGAGTTCAAAAAGACACCAGGGGAAAAACCAGGGTCAGGCAGCAAGAAGGATAACAAAGCTGGAATGCTGAATACATGAGAAAACAAATCTGAGAGAAGACGAAAAGAACTCTAGAGAACTATATGCAAAGAGGAAGAATGAGAGGCAGGTATAGAGTGCATTACAGCACTCTATACCTGTATGTTTTGGATACTTACTAAAACAATATATGAAAGTAATGAGAAAGTGGCCACTTTCATGAGTAAATTATATAAGCCTTATATGATTCACTATATGAAGTAGGCCACATCTTATGCAAGTCTTTTACAAGCTTTTACTATTTCTTTTCCATATCCCCCCCCCCCAAAAAAAGTTCTGACTTATTTTTCATTAGATGCTCCAGGACCCCGAACCACGACCTTCATGAGATCAGGACCTTGAGTTTTGTCCAGTATCATGTTCAGCTGGAAGGAAAGGTTAGAGGAACTTTATTATTACTCAGATTTTCATTTCTCACAAAGTGTTTCAACTCATATCTTCTCTTACCTACTTTCATGGTTGCTATTTTCCTTTTTAAAGATTAAGTTTACAATTTCAATCCATAGGTGGTCCCTCCACAACCTCAAAGCTTTGCAGTGTACAGGACAGGAATCACTTTGAGACGCTCTGTTCAATCTGTGGCTTTTAGTGTGCTGACAAGAAGAAAGTCCAGATAAAAGCTGAAAAGGAAACAAGGTATAGAGTGGAAGGAGAGCTCAGGAGAAAGGTCACATTGAGTTGGAAAACAAAACATTACACATTTCTTTGAAACCTCATATAGACGTCTTTTTTCCCCTTTTTGTGTATAATTTTATGAGTTACAGAAAGTTAGGCTTTGGCTCTTGATTATTATTATTATTACCTGATTATTTTCATGAAGCTGAAATTGTATATATATACAATTTCCAATAAGCATATAACAAGCATAAAACTAAAGTCATTCAGATTATGTCTGTTGTGTAAAGATCTCCAGGTAACTTGCTGGTGATTTTCAAAGAGATCTGGACTGACATTTGCGCTGCTACAACTAACACTTTCTGTATCTGCAAATAATATCTGAACATTTGACATTTTTGGTTATTTATCTGACACTGTTGTCTCACAGCAAGAAGATCTTGAGTTTGAATCCACGATTTGACCGTGACTTTTCTATGTGGAGTTTGAATGTTGTCTCCGGATACTCTGACTTCCTCCCACAGTTCAAAGACATCCTGTTAGTGACATTAAGTTAATTGGTGATTCTAAATTACACATAGGTGTGAATGGGAGTGTGAATGTATGTTTTCAGGTTCCAGCCCAAAAAACTGAATTGGATCTGTTATGACACGATATGTCACCAAATTGATATGTTGGTTAGCATAAGCATGATTTAAAAGATGGCCTTAAACTAATGTATGTCTGAAGTTAAAACTGAGTTTTTATTTTCAAAATAAGTTGTCTTTTTCTTTTTATACAAAGAAGTGGCTTGTTGTTGCAACATTTTTACCTGTGCTGGATTATGGAGATATTCTCTATTTGAATGTTTCTGCTCAATGTCTTCGAATGGTTGATAATGTCTGTCATGCTTCTCTAAGGTTCATCACTAATCGTAAGTTTCAGACTCACCAATGTGAGTTATACTGTCAGGTAGGATGACCTGCTTTGGCCAGTTGGAGGAAGTCTCACCTATACAGTTTTATATATAAGGCAATGTTATTTTACCTTTAAAAAATATTTAAACTTATAAACTGTAAAACCTTGCGCTTAAATAAAAGATAAACAATAGGTTTTTTTTTCTGCATTACTGTGAGCACCCTATATAAATGCTATTTTTCAAAGGATGAATCAGTCATTTATGCTTTGTGTTGGCCCATTTTTCTGTAGAACCCATTTAGAGCCCATTGTGGCAGGAAGTGTTTTAAAAACAAAGTGAAAAAAAAGGGTTTTGTGGTCATCACTTTGAGAGGCTCAGTTAAAGCTGTGAAGAAAACAGGAAAAAATTCTGTGAAAAGCTGAACAGAAAACAAAGTGTACAAGAGAAAAGACACACTGGATCAATCATTTTACAGTTCGGACTAAAATAGATCTGAACAATGCTCTTTGCTGACAATTTCTACATTTACAGGCAATATCTGAAAGCAATGTTATCTTGGTTATTTAAACAATATTGTTACTTATTGGCTGCAGGTGGCATAGATCAGTAGGCAATTTGTGTAAGAACAATTAAATAGATTTCTCTTCCTAACAGTAGTAACACGTTAATTCCATTGTATATATACACACACACACACACACACACTGAACATAACAGATAAGTGAAATAGTTTCCTTTGCTTTTAGTGTACTTTCTGGTGCAATGGACTAGTGATGTGTCGGTCGTGAACGAAACAGCTCTAGAGCCGACTCTGTAAAGTGAACGACGGGAGCCGGCTCCTTATTGTGAGCTGTGCTTTTTTCTTCTTCTTTCTTTCACCCTCTCTCTCTCTCTCTCACTTTTTTTCACTTCAAGCTGCACGTGAGCCTTGTGCTTGCACTGAGCAGAGGCGGGAGGGGCGGTAGTTACATTCCCAGTAGCACAGGAACAGAGCGCGAGGGAGAGAGAGAGAGAGAGAGCCAGGGGCAACAACAAGAGACAATATCATCACATTAGAAAGGTATAGTAATCATCCACAACTATTTTCAGTTGCGGATGATAAAGGATTCAGAAAGTTTATTCATGCAGTGAATCCTATGTATGCAATTCCAAGCAGGAAAACACTCTCAAAATATCATCCCAGGCCTATATGACAGAGAACGTGCATCTTCTTTTTGTTTTGCATATTTTAATTTATATTTTATTGTGTTGTGGTTTGCAGTGTTTTGTGTTGTTTCACTTTAAATTTGTTTAAAAGGAAAAAGCTGAAAATTTGAATAGTTAAAAGTTGAAATGTAAATTGTTGTTTTTTGTGTTTTATAATGTATTTTGTATATTTTATGTGGAGTGAATAACTAATATAAAAATGCATATTTACATATAAACATATATAAATAAAAAACATTTTTTTTTTACATTAGTAATTCATTTTGTGCATAATTATATTGTTGTTGATAACAAATTAATTAAAGCAACAAAGCAACCTGAAGTGCCGTTTGGGAGCCGAAAGAGCCGGCTCTTTTTAGTGAGCCGAGCCAAAAGAGCTGGTTCTCTAAAAAGAGCCGGCTCTTTTTAGTGAGCCGAGCCAAAAGAGCTGGTTCTCTAAAAAGAGCCGGAATTCCCATCACTACAATGGACTGTCTGAGCTTAATATCAGATACTGATTTTTTAATAAAAGTTACATTCATAGGAATAGAAAGCTTGACCTGGTAAAAGAAAAGAGGGAAAAAGAGGAAGCAAGAGCATGAAAAGTGGTTAAAGGAGTCAGAGTAAAAGCCACCACTGACTCTGGGGCCATTTTCTTTGTGGTAAACCTTCTTCAACATGCATGTTTCCATTCTGCAACTAGAAAAATATCTTTGGTTATTTTCAAATTTTTATTTTCATGAGAAGGATAATCTGAGAGAAGATCAGGAGAACTCACAGCTTATATGCAGAGAGGAGGAGAGAGAAAGAGGCAGCCTTAGAGTGCGTTATAGCAGGAACTCACTGTGATAATATAGGAATACAGGAAGTGAAAGATCAGAAAGAGAAATCAGAATCAGAGGGATGATCACGAAGAGTCCAAAGTAAAGGAAGAACAGATATAATGCAAGAGAAAAAAAATCATTTATGGTTTCTGAGGAGTTTTCACAAGCACTCAGTGGCAAAGGCCTCAGGCCTCTGAAATGTGTTCTTATCAACAAATTGCATTCAGACATACTTATTCTATACTTTTTTTGTCTAACATACTCACCGCTGATTGATGCTGTTAGAATGATTTTGTTAAAAGTTGTCATTGTTGTGTTTACAATTGTAAACATTGTCTTGAACTGCATGATTAGATATTTTTCTGTTCCTCCTTACATATAGGATGTTGGGGGAAGCTTTTAGCTAAAGTGTTTAACTGCAGGCACATTGTACGTAGACATTCTGGTTTCCTTATTTAGTAAGGAATCTTTACTTCCTGCCCTTTATGGGCTCACCTGTGCTTGTATATGGTGGACCATTAAAGGGGTTAAGCCATATACGGGGGGTGAGGGGACATGACCCTTTTATGACTAGAGATGTTTTTAAAACAGTTGTAACCAGGATGTCACATATCCAGAGACACATACACACACACACGCACATACACAAACACACATACAGACACACACACAAACACACTGCGCTTTAACTTTTATGACACACGATAAGGTTTTACAATGGGGTGCTTGTGTGTTCACTGAATAAAAGGCTGCGAGGGAAGGCTGGAATTTGAAGTTATCAGAGTTCGGGTGCAGAGCTTGGAGCTCTGAGATTCCAACCGGGCTGCCCTTGCAAGTTAAGATTGTCTTGCTTCATTCATGGGGATAAGTCTCTGAATCAGCGAGGCCTGCGAGCGCAGACCTAACAGATGCATCTATGGCAATTTGGGTCCAGGATTTTGCTCAGAGATGATTTGACATCTGGCCTGGGTGAGCTGAGGTTCAGATAACCAACCTTGTGATTAAAAGAGCACCAAGTCTACTTTCTGATTCACAGCCAACTATAAAGAAAATATTGAGAAGACAAGAAAGAACCCAAGATATTAATGCAGCAAACCAAACCACACAATATCCTTCAGATCTCTTACAGATTGAGGTCTGAGGTGTCAGAAAAAACTCAGCTGTCCTTGTCATAGTAGTTTTAGTGACACAAGGGGAGGAGTTTTAATGGTGAGGCTGAGCAGTATCTATGAGAATTTGTGTTAAATAAGTTGCATTATGCCAAAATAACACTTTTGCAAATTTTTCACTTCACAGATTGAAAACATCAAGAATTTATTCACAAAGTTGACTGATTTTAGTTATCAGACTGGACGTGAATGACATTATACATGTAGCACAACTAACAGATGTGACACATACAGCATTATATGGAATTTCACTGTGTATGAGAATCTCACAAATGGTGACACTTTCACATACATTAGTTTATTAGCTCAGCAAAACAGCAACTAATCTCTTCCTTTTTTGTGGCTCCTCCTCAGATACCAATAAAGCTGACAGTAAAGTTCAGGTCTGTTTCTCTCTCTGTCTGATGATCATGATGTTCAAGCTAAACCAAGCAGCACTTCTCTTCATTCAGCTGTTAGTGGTGTGTCATGTCTTTGCAGGTAAAGAGCACATTTGTGTTTAAGAATCTTTTTCCTCTGGATTAAATACAGATTTAATTTTGTATATTTACTGACAGTCTCCGTTAAGCTTTAGACATTTTTGGAGGAGACCAAAGAACTATCCAGATTTTCAACTGAAATATATTTATTATTTCTTTCGATCTTCCATGTTGCTTAAAGACGACCACAGACCTATGTTGGCCTCCACAGGAGACTCAGTGACACTGACTTGCAACATATCTGAGAAAAATGCAACACTGATCACCTGAACCAACAACAGATCTGTTTTTCAATATTTCATTGTGCTGAATCGCACCTATTCAGATTTCTCATTTCATAGACTGAAAATAAATCATGAGTTTCCTACAAAGCTAATTATTTTTAGTGCTCAGCCTGAAGATGAAGGACTTTATACATGTAACATAACAGACAGAAGTGGTGTAAACAGCATTACATGGAATTTAACTGTGTCTGAGAGTCCCAAAGGTAGGTAGAGAAAAAAGGCAGATGAATCACTTCTAGTAAAGGTCAAGCAAGCCATTTAAATTGATTCTCTGCTGATTTGATACAGAATCCACTCCATCAAAATATTTTCTACACATACTCCCACCTCCGATTGGATTCCTTCTGTGTGGCATCACGCTAGCTGTCTTCCTCTACAGGTGAGTAAAACCTTTTTATCTTCATGATGAAGCATGAATGTAGCTTCTTTCTGTTTGGCTGTAGAATCATTGTCAGCACTTGTAAGACTGATTTGACCATAAATCTCAAACACCAATTTTATTGTGTCTGATGGCATTTGAAGGGTCACTGTGACTCACACTAGCTGTCTTCCTCTATAGGTGAGTAAAAGCTTCACATTTGTATTAATGCATGAGTGAAAGCACGAATGAATCTATGTGTGCTAGTTTGCTGAAATGTAAGCTCTTTTCCAGTTTCACTGTAAGTATAGTGACAATAAAGGAATCTTTCTTTTTAAATCAAGGATTGGTACACAACTAATCACTCCAGTCCATCTGAGAGAGGACAAGGATAACTATAATATTATAGCATTTTATATACACAGAGGAGAGGAGAGACAGAGGCAGGTATAAAGCACATTATGGTAGAAAATCACATAGGTGGGACCACAGCAATACAGGAAGTGAAATAGTCAAAATTGAGAGCCAGTGATGACTACAAAATAAAAGAGGAACAGAAAAATAAAATGCAATGCAAACAAATGATTGAAAATCTACAATAATATACTGACTGCTGATCAATACCTACACGGCAATTTGGGTTCAGTCTTTTGCTCAAGGACAATTTGACATGTGGACTCAGGGAGCTCAAGGTCAAACAATAAACCTGGTAATAAGTCACAGGTAGCAATGACGCTGTAATGTCATACGGACTGAAGAAGTGTAGTGAGGTGGTAACAAAGAGAAGGAAAGTAGTCAGTACTGAGGGAACTGCACTACCAGAAGGCAACAATACAGACATCAAGCACAGCTACAAGTCCATCCATACCATGCATGGAGGGTTTCACCATATCCTGAGATTTCACACTAAGCGGAATGAAGGAGACTAGTGAGTGTCAGTGTCATTATTGCTTTTACTCTGCAGAAAAATTATGATAAGGACACTGAATCAGGATCAGTTTCTCCCTCAGTCAAGAGAAAAGGTCAGAAGATCGTCATCATCTTTGATACTCTCAAATTTGTCTACTTTATTCTCTATCTCAGAGTCAGCACCAAATTTTATTTTAGCTTTTTGTCTTTATAGGCAGCGCTCTCTCAACCACGAGGAGGTGCTCACTGTAAAAAATAACAAGCAGAGCAGTCAGTGTATTGAGAGGCTGGATTTAATCTATGGTCACTTCTGAACTGAAAAGCCTTCAAGTTACACAAAGACTTGGATGTTTTTCAGGGAAGCAGGAGGATAACAGGGCTACAATATCCTCTTCAACTCAGAAACACATCTCTGGCCATGAATACAGCATTTCCAACCACTCCCATCCAATCTGTGTGTTCACAAGGAGCACCCAGTTAGGAGAAAGTTTGCATCAAGGAAGAAAGAAGAGAACGAAACTAAATAAACTGCAGGTCTGCACCAAAGTCCAGTGTCAGATAAATGAGGATTATTTGAAACTGTGAATCTGGTTTCAGTAGAGTCCAAGTATTAAAATGTGAGCAGGGAATGGGCATAGTGGATGTCTTTAGGGTTTTAAGGACTTCAAGCTCTCTGAACCATTGTCCAACAAAAAACACTCAGGAAATTCAGACCTCCACCAAGGCAGGTCACTCTCTGAGCAGCATTTTAGGTAATAGTGTTGTATTTTGTATTCATTAATTTTGTTTTCTTTGTTGTTTTCAAGCATTTTTAAAGAAGTTTCACTGCAGAAAAATTAAGTGCAAAGTGCAGACTTTTGCTATTTGCCCCACAGAAATACTTTTTAATATACTTGCCAAAATTCTGAGTATAATTTTTTTTTTTTATTGTTCATTAATGTGGATGTAGTACATATTTGTTTAGTAAGGTTTCTTTAAATATTTAGTAATAAACAGAAAATGAACAAAGGTGTTTTTCATGTAAATGTACATTTTTGGAGTTTAGTTATTCTGTTTTGATATTTTGTATTTTTTTTGTATTTTTTTCTTTACATCAGAGAGTGGTACAGACGAGTACAGAGCTGTGTTGTTGTCAAGAAGACACTTGGTGATGTTGACTTGCAGCATATCCAATAAAAAAAATAAAACAATAATCTCTTGGATTTTCAATATTTCCTTCTTCCAGAATCAGTACAGATGAACAGCGGTCGAGTATTTCTCCTACAGCATTCACACTACCCCTGCAGTTGCACTTGAAATGAGAGGAGTAAGAACGCAGAATTAATTTGACTACAATCTGCTATCTACTGACATCTAGTGGTGAGATTACAGCTACACACTGTACCTTAAATCAACCTCCCAATATTAAAGTGACTTTTTAAGAATGACATATTATATTATTTATTTTTTGAAATACTATGTGCTTAAACTTCATGAACCCTCAAATTTATTTTTATTTCATTAACTAAACAGAAATCAAGAATTACCCACAAAGTTAAAATGTTTTTAGTGAAGGTCTTTACACATGTAACATTATTAATAGAAGTGGCCTACAGTCCTTCATCACTTCTAATTTTACACAGAAACCATTTCATCAAAGTATTTTCTATACACACTCCCATCTACAATTGGATTGCTTCTTGAAAAGGATGATCCTTGAAATTGTGTCCAACCGAGATTTAATAGATACTGGGAAGACATTTCA
Organism: Oreochromis aureus; assembly: GCF_013358895.1. Lineage (NCBI taxonomy): Eukaryota > Metazoa > Chordata > Actinopteri > Cichliformes > Cichlidae > Oreochromis > Oreochromis aureus. The sequence goes on along the minus strand of NC_052957.1, from coordinate 19,771,983 downwards.
TTTAAACTTTTTAGTTTAACAAATTTCTGCTCACTGAGTACCAATGTTGTCCATTTCTTTTTCAGTAAATCTCTCTAAATCTAAGAACCTTTTGCTTCTTTATATTTAAATAATATGACTGAACTTGAGCCCCACTTAACTGTACCAGTTATGCTATGTTATGTACCAGTAGCTAAAGCTAAGTTGGGCTTTTTAAGAAAATCGATCCATAGTTTAAAATAAGTACCAACATATACATTAGCATATTAACATACATACTGGCATATTTTGAAACTTGATCTGTAAGATTATTTCTTATGAATGAAGTGTGAATGCATAAATACTGAACATATAGTGGAACCAGAGGAACATGTAATACTTTTCAATAGCCAGCAGATGGTGACAGTAGGTTATTTGTTATGACACAATATATTTTTAAATTGAGAAGTTGGTTAGTGATAACTGGATAAATGTGATTTAAAAGGTGGCCTTTAACCTTTGTGTGTCTAAGATGAATACCTGGGATTTATAGACCGAGATGTTTATTATTAGTGGTTTTGAGAGATGTTTATTATTAGTGGTATTATTAGCTGATCAAACACACAAACCCACACATGTGCAATAAGACTGCTATATGTGCAATTCTTCTTCTGACGAAGTTGTGTTTTTGTATTTTCCTACTCAGTTGTATATAGTATTTGTATTTCTATTTTATTCTATTGTATATAGTATTTTATTTTATTGTATTTTACTGCATTCCAGTGTTTTCTAATTTCTGCTACATAACTTTGCACTTTTGCTGTAACAAAACAAATTTCCCACCTGTGGGACTAATAAAGGCCATCTTATCTTATCTTTTAACATCACAAAAATGTGATGACTGATTTTAAACAATCTGAGAAGCATTTTATGTGAAATATATTGAGTTAATATTTTGTGACAGATTTAAAAGAAATAAACTCTTGAGCACCTCCAACTGTACAATGAAATAAAAATTCTAATAAATAAAATGTATGATTAAGTGCAGACAAAATGGGTAAATTGAACTTTCATTTTATTGATAAAAGATTCAAACTTGAGAAATTCTTCAATTAGAAAATAAGATGTATTAATTTAGTGAGCACCCCAAACTATTTGTATTTTTAAAAGAATGAATCAGCCAAGGAAGACACTGAAAAGAAGAAATGTCAGTAGTAAGGTAGAGGTGACTGATATGATATCTAACTTTGGGAAATCTTGGGTCCTTGCATTTTGCTTTGAGATCTTCAACTTTCTGAAATTCATTTCCCAAATACACAGTCTTTACTTCATTAAACCAATCAGTCCAACTTTACAATGTAAAAGCACACCGCAGTATTTGGGTGTCATTTTCAGAGGTGGTGATGTAGTGTTGCAGTTCAAAGTTGCCTCTCTACACAAGTGAGTCACACGAGAGACTAAAATATAGGAGACAATTATTTGTCATATAATTATATTCCCACTTCACTTTCTATGTTTGTGACATGAACTGTGACAATTTGTTGTGAATCTGAAATATTGTATAAATTACTCCCATGTAACATATTTTCTCAAAAAAGGTGAATCACAAACATTTGTGTTGAGTTTAACTGCAACAAACCACTTCCTCTTGTTTTTGCAGCTCCTCCTCAGATATCAATAAAGCTGACAGTAAAGTTCAGGTCTGTTTCTCTCTGTCTGACGATCATGATGCTCACGATAAACCAAGCAGCACTGCTCCTCGTTCAGCTGTTAGTGGTGTGGCACGTCTTTGCAGGTAAAGAGCACATTTGTGTTTGAGATTCACTTTTTTTCCCCAGATGAAGTGCAGATATAATTTTATATTGAATGATTGTCTCCTTTAAACTATAGAGAACGCTAAAGACGACCACAGAGCTGTGCTGGTGTCCAGAGGAGACTCAGTGACGCTGACTTGCAACATATCCAAGACAGATGCAACACTGATCACCTGGACCAACAACAGATCTGTTTTTCAATATTCCATTGTGCTGAATCGCACCTATTCAAATTTCTCATTGCATAGACTGAAAATAAATCATGAGTTTCCAACAAAGCTAATTATTTTTAGTGCTGAACCTGAAGATGAAGGACTTTATACATGTAACATAACAGAGAGACGTAGTGTAAACAGCATTACATGGAGTTTAACTGTGTCTGAGAACCCAGAAGGTAGGTAGGACAAAAAGCAGATCCAGTCAATTCTAGCAAAGGTCAACCAAGTATTTTAAATTAATTCACTGCTGATTTTGTACAGAATCCACTTCATCAAATTATTTTCTACACATACTCCCACCTGCAATTGGATTCCTCCTTTGTTGCATCACACTGGCTGTCTTTCTCTACAGGTGAGTAAAACCTTTTTATCTTCCTAATGAATCCATGAATGTGATTATTTTATGTTCTTCTTCTTTCTTTGGCTGCACCAAATAAGAAAAAGACAATGGGAAATGGAAATACATTTATATGCAGTGCTCTAGAGTGCGACCAATTCGGTCGCGAATGCGACCAAATTTTTCAATGGTGCGACTAAAAAAAATCTTAGGTCGCACTGGTGCGACCAACTGTTCGAGTAAAAAACAAAAAAAGTCTCCATATGGTCAACAACAGACACATACCATGTCCCTATCGTGGTCTAAACCAATCAGAGATAGTCAGGGGCGGGACCTCTGTGATTGGCCGTGGTCCAGTTGAAAGTGCAGGTGGATAGAGGGATGTGAGTAGCTTGAATAAAGCGATATCGATTCATTAAATCCTTGATCGGCTTTTAAATATAAATATATTTTGCCAAAAACACCAGAATCTCAGGTTAAAGCTCACAAAACTATTTCAACAACCACCAAACAGTAAATGAGAGCAGGTAAACTGACTCCACACAAAGACGTAAACGCAGAGCGGACCCGACGCATCAGAATCAGCTTTCTCTTTCTCGGCTTTCTCACCTGACGGCACGTAGACGGACACGTCTGAATTCACTCTTACTTTTGCTGTTTTGCTTCATGCACAGCTCTCTCTCTCCCTCTCTCTCTGTGTGTACTTCAAGAATAGTTTCCCGTCTCAAATCTCTGTTTTCGGCATTATTCATTCACTTATTACCCATCAGTCTACCGTTACAGCCTTGTTGTCCGCTGTCTTTTTTTTTCCTTTTTTTTTTTTTATTTTTTTTTTTTACTTAAATGACCTGGAGAAGAAAGCCTAATTTCTGCTGTTCAATACTGAAGAGTTTCCAACTTTTTAAAATTATGCAAAATTGCAGAATATTTTTAAGGTTATCTGCTATAAAAAGCCAGGCCAGGAAAATCTCCTTCTATTTTTCTGTGTTTTATCCTCAGTTACTTTCACACAAAGGCATCTGCTGTGATGCTCACACCTCCGATGAAGACTCACATGTGTCAGTACTGATAAATGATCAAAATTAAAATTTTCTGACTGTCTGAGACAAAATTGAATCGAATCGAATCGGGACCTCATGAATCGGAATCGAATGGATTATAGAAATCAGTGATGATATCCAGCCCTAGTGAGCAGCCTAGGCCCGACAGAAGTGGATGTAGCTGTGGGTAATAAGAAAAGATGATGAGAACGATTGATAACTTTTTTGTTAAGTTAAGGCCTGATCCATCGTGAAATTCATAGCCAGTGCTCTGACACGGTGCCATCAATCTTTGAACGCTGAAAAAGCACAGTGTATCCAGAAAACACATTATATGTCGTGATAAACGCACTGCCCAAGTGTCCCCTCTCCCCACTGCCTTTCAGTGGCAGGCAGCAGCAAACAGGTCGTCAGAGGAGCCGATGTGATGATTAAGTTTAATATTGTCTACAACATTGCCAAAGAGTGCCAACACACTTTAAGCACAAGCACAAGACTGTTAGTTAATCATTTACAAATCAATGTTGTCTGTATGGACATCAATTTCCCCCCCAAAAGTGCACATATAAAACTTCGGTGTTAAGTGATGTGGTTGAAAAATTTGGGTGCACCTAACTTTTTTTTTTTTCTTAGGCGCACCAGTGGAATCGTGGCAAAAAGTTAGTCTAGAGCCCTGATATGGCTAATATAGGGTAATTCATTTAAAAATTAAAATTGTCATGTTTCTATGATGGTTTCAAAGCAAATTATGATAAAAGAAAATTCCGAGTACACAATAACATTAACAAATAAATTGCATTTATTTTCATAAAACCAAGCTGGACCTCTTGAGTTCAGTTCAGTTAAATAACAAAATCACTGACACAGAGTAAATCTTTGTACCAGACGAAGAATGCAGCTGAAAAATCTCTCATTGCTTCCAGCTCTGCCAGTAAACATGGTAAACTGTGATGGAGCAAAATACTGAAACTGCATCCATCAACAGTGAGTGTGTTAGATAAAAAATAAAACACAGAATAAATGTGTCTGGATGTAGTTTCTTTTATTACTCCATTTCACCATTTCACTTCATGTGATACATTATATGTTTCCTCCAATATATTCAAGGCTTGCAGAACAGCAGAATTATCAAGTTTGAGCTGCAATTTTTTATGCTTTTATTTTATAATTATTCTTTCTACGTAAAAAAAATGCGCCTTTTTGTTCAGTTCTTCTATAAAAACTACAAACTTCTAATTTTAAAGGCTTGAATCAGCCTCTTTTCTTTATGTTGGCCTATTTTTCTATACAGTTGAGAGTGAAAAGAGGAAATGAGAGTCGTGAAGAAGTGGTTAAAGGTGGTCAGAGTGAAAGCTATCATTGACTCTGGGGCCATTTTCTTTGTGGTAAACCTTCTCCAACGTGCATGTTTCCATTCTGCAACTAGAAAAGTACCTGTTTTTTTTTTTTTTTTTAAAGATTCTGGGTTCACTGTGTGTAGGCTCATCATGCGTAAGCATTAGAAACGCAGAAGAAGACTTGAGTCTTGGTACCAGAGCTTACATCGTGTCTCATTTTAGGGAGAATAATCCTTGGGAAAGATTTTACTTTGAGAACCTATAAAATTACTGAGATGCACTCCCCAAATAGCTGATATTCCCTGTTCTAAATCAACGTTTGGTACACAAGAAATGAGTTCAACAAGACACCTGGAGACAAAACAGGATCAGGAAGCAAGAAGGATAACAAAGCTGGAATGCTGGATACATGAGAAAGATAATCTGATAGCAGACAAGAAGAATATAGTCCCACACTTGGGAAATTTTGTAGTCCTCTGCATTTAACCCATTCACTCAGTGAAGCATGGGGCAGTCATGGGGCAATCACTCTACCTACTGAGCTGTCCTTGCCCCTTAATTATAAATAATATTGTGTAATAGCAGGAATTTACATTGGTGTGGTCATATGGAAATACAGCAGGTAAAAAATCAGAAATGAGAGATGATCATGATGAGTACTACATAAAGGAAAAGCATATAACACTAAGACTTAGTGCTGATTGATGCATCTGGGCCAATTGGGGTTCAGTATTTTGTTCAAAGATGATTTACATGTAGACTGGGTGAGCTGAGGTTTAGATAACTAACCTCATGACTAAAGTGCACCAACTCTACTTCCTGAGTCACAGCTACTTATAAACCTAACCGAACCTAAGATATTAATGTAGCAGCAAACCTCGTAAGATCCCCCAGATCTCTATCAGACTGAGGTCTGGGGTTTCAGAACAAACTCAGTTGTTCCAGTCAAAGATATTTTAGTGACACAAGGGGAGGAGCTTATCACTATTGGGCTGGTAGTTTTAATGGTGAGCCTGAGCAGTATCTATCAGAATTTCACTGTGTTAAATATTTAGATTTATTTAAAGAATCTAACACAAAACTGAATGTTACATTCATTTTTCATGAACTCAAAATATGTTTTAATTTGTTTCACCAAACTTTTTACCTCTACTTTGTGATAAAAAAACAACCCAAAATACCTATAGACTAATGATTATTTTTGCAATCAGCAAATTCTTAATCATTCATAACTCATGTAACAAAATAACGTTCTGTGTTATTTTACATTAGGTCCTGCACCAGAACCCTGAAAAACAGCTCGCATGACATCAGGACCTTGAGTTTTGTCTGGTATCATGTTCAGCTGGGAGGAAAAGTTAGAGGAACTTTATTATTACTCAGATTTTTATTTGTCACAAAGCGTTTCTACTCATATCTTCTCTTACCTACCCTCATGCTTACTATTTAACTTTTTCTAGTAAAATTTAAGGTACATTATTAATTTAAACTTTAAATCCATAGGTGGTGACTCCACAACCTCAAAGTTTTGCAGTGTGCAGGACAGGCAGCACACTGAGAGACTCAGTTCAATCTGTGACTTCTAGTGTGCTGACAAGAAGAAAGTCCAGGTAAACAAGATTAAAAGGAAACAAGGTACAGACTGGAAGGAGAGCTCAAGAGAAAGGTCACATTGTTTTCTGTTTAGTTCTTGTACTGGAAAAGAAAATGTTACACATATCTTTGAAACCTCATGTTGACTTACTTTCCCTTTTTCCTGTACATGTACACTTTTGTGTAAAAAAAAAAAAAAGATTTTCGATCTTAATTTTGACTGGTTTTTTTGGGGGGGCTTGTTTCTTCTGTTTCAAATGTATTAGTTTTTGTCATAAAAGTATTAAGTTAAGCTTCTGTAACTTGATTATTTCCATAAAAGCGGAAATTGGATATATGTAAATTTTTCAATAAGTGTAAAACTAAACTCTTTCAGATTATGTCTGTTGTGTAAATATCTTCAGGTAACTTGCTGGTGATTTTCAATTAGATCTGGACTAACATTTGTGCTTCTACAACTATCACTTTCTCTTCAAATCATATCTGAACATTTGACATTTTTGGCTATTGCTGTGACACTGACAGAATATTTGTATATTCATATCAGGACTGCATTTGTTATTTTGTGGAAAATATATGATGTGCCTTTAATATTAAACTGTTTGTAGCCTGAGACAGTTTCCTGTTCTGTTGCCCTCCTTTACATTCTCCAACAACAGAGAGTGGGCTGGATTGCTCTTAAGTTTATCGCTCCTGGTATGTAGTAGTAGTATATAGTATGCTGGTAAAAACATATGAGTTTTTGAATGTCACTTTTCAAGAATAAAGGGGATTTTCCTGTGGAACAAAACATACAGTTTCTATTTCCGTGCATCAAATTATTACAGTTACTAAAATAATTCACAGCTTATCTTTAAAGAGAATAAAACCTTAAATTAACCTCCTACAAATATTTCATAACGGAAATATTGACATTATTTATATTTTAAATTGTCAAGTGACTTAACTTCATTCACTGTAAAGTCTATGGCTTTTTTTCTCATCTTTAAGTTGCCACTTCCTTTTCCTGCGACCACCTCAACACGTACATCTGAAACTGATGGTGAAGCTTTTGTTCCACGTTAGCTAGATGTCATGTCCTCACAGGTTTTAGCACACGTTTGTTCTTGATATGTATTTTCTCTGAGCTTATTTTCTTTTGACATTTTGTATTTTTTCATTCCTGTGCTTTTTAACATGATGCACAGTTTTGGTCACAGTTAACTAGTTAAAGATTACTAACTTATTGTTTTAGTAATATATTATAACCCATAAACTGTCTCCATCTGCTGGATATTTGACCTCATTACATGCAGTTGTTGCACACTGCTGAATCATCTATTGTGAAGTTACTCTGTGCATTTAAACCTTGTTCAAAAGAAAGAAAAAGATTAATATCATAACAACACTTTGTCCACATGGAGTTTTGTGTGTAGAAATGTGAGATGAAAATGAATTTAATATATTTTGGAAAAGGGCTGTTGCCTCAAAAAATGTGGAAAAGGTTAAGTGCGACGAATATTTTCCAGATGAATTGTAAATATATCACCACTCTGATCGTGGACACAAACAAATGGGTGTAACTTCACAGTTGCAGGTACACACAGAGTTAAATGCTTAAATGGATGACACAAGGCAAGAGTGATTAAAAAATAAAACAGAAACACATACCCCAGCACACAAGGGCGTAGATTTGGTTTTGGCATTGGTGGGGACGGATGATTCAACCACTGAACCCTGCACTTTTTTTTTTTCCTTTTTGTCTTTGCTTCTTGATAAAAAAGGAGAAATATACTTGTCTACATATGCTATTCTACATGCTTTTAAACCATTTAAAATTACAATTCATAGTTTTATATGTGAATTATATAATGTTAAATTACTATTAAGCAAATGACTAAGTATTTTAGACTTTAGTTTACTTCAGCCATATTCCATATAAATCAGGTATCATAGAAAAATAAAAATAGCTTCAAATAGAGTCATGACAATAAAAGAATATGACTTTAAGGACTTAACAGCATTACTTCAGTTATAGTACACCAACATGTCTTATACATTAGCACTAAAGGAACACTGAATGACCTGGTGGTTTTTGTCCATAAAACTACTCATCTAAGATTACCACAAAATTATCAATTTCACCTGTGATCTTGTATCACCATTGCTCTCTGAGCTTTGTGTTGGTTCTTCTGTCACCTGACAAATAGGACATACATACATGACAATAAGAATAAAATGGGTAGAGGCTTCAGTGTTTCTGTCAATTTGTGCAGATCTTGACTCATCAGTAATGTCTGTAGTGTAACTGCACTACAAGGTGGAATATTTGCAAAATCATGACTACCTCATGATATTTTGTCTCAAAAATTAACCCTATGAATATGTCAGCACCATTAGGATGAAATTATTGTGTGACCAACATTTTAACGTTAGACATATAATTTTAACAGCCTCTGTAAACTAATATCCTGGCTTGCTCGAGGCTGCCGTTTTCTCTGACAGTTTCAATCAAAATTAGAAATGCTACTCTGAGACTGAGAGAACTAATAGCGCGGCCTGTTGTGTAGTTAGTTTCCAAAACACGTTATTCATGGTTACATACAATTTTAGACTGATGTGGGCCAAAGCCTAGCATAGCCTGTAACGTTATTATGACGGACACATTTTATGAGTGAACTTGACTTTAAGTGACTTACAGGTTTCTTTGAAAAATACTTTGCTATATCCAGGTTCTTCCTTTGTGCTGCCATCCTCCTCTCCTCCTTGCAGGTCCTCGCAGCGCAGGCTTGCTGCTGCTAAAACTAAACAGAGCTCCCTGAAAGGCACAGCCAATCACATTGGCCATATTGGTCACATGAGGTAGGACTCCAGTAGAGAACGTAATTTAACTCTTTCTGCACCGCTGGATGAATGAGACGTTGACAGATCATTTTCTTCTTTCTGTCGGGTTTGTTTTTCTTTACTCGAAGAGATCAAATTATTGGTGGGGACAATTCAATAATTGCTGGATATTGGTTGGGACATGTCCCTTCCGTCCATGCCAAATCTACGCCCTTGCCCAGCACACAAGGTCTCACAGCTGCATGAACAGGTATAGTAAACACAAACATGTCACTTTTAACCGGTATAGCCTGGTATTTTTGTATTAAAGTTGTTTTTAGTAAATTACTGTGAGTTAGTAAGCACAAGAGTCTAACAGTATATAGTTAGAATATTGAATTTACATATAACAAAGTGAGCTGTATTAAAAATTGTTACCATACAAAAAAGGAAAGCTTTCAATTGTCATGTTTTCCATTGGCATGAATTTTCAGTTGGTGTTGTGTGAAAAATATGTTTTAATATATAAATATATATTAAAACATATTAATTTATAATATATTCTATATATAATTGAATTCAATATCTATCATGTTAAAAAAATACAGCTACAAATAGTGACCATTTTCACTTTCCACAGCGATGGATGTTTTGCATTTCCTGCAGTCACTATTGAGAATTTGTTAAAATTTACTAACCAACTCTCATATGATAATGGACCTGAAAGAGGTGGATATAACTAAGATGTGTTGTGTCATTATTAGTCACTGCTTTTACTCTGCAGAAAAATGATGATGAGGACACTGAATCAGGATCCAGTCCAGGATCAATTTCCCCCCTGAGTCAGGAAACGAGGTCAGAAGATCTTTGTCATCTTTAACACTCTCATATTATTCTGCTTTATTTTCTTTCTAAGTGTCACCACCAATTCTTATTTTATCCTCTTTGGTCTTTATAGGCAGCGCTCTCAACCACAGGGTGGTACTGCTCTTTGTACAAACAACAAACGGAGCAGTCAGTATATGGAGAGGCTCAATTTCATTTACAGTTACCTCTGAGCTGATGAGTTTTCCAGTTACACAGAGACATGGACATTTTTCAACTTAAAAGCTCAAAGCTCAGAGGGAGGTGTTGTGGAAGTTTCCATGTAATAAAGCCTGCAGACAAACGGTGAGCGGTAGCCAACATCCTTTAATTAAAAAAGAACGAAAACCCAAGCTTGGTGAGAGAAGCCATCATCGCTGGACAAGACGATCGGCAGAGTCTCCACCTGAGCCCGGCATGGCCCTGGGTTTAAATACTTCCTACAGGAACATGAGGCAGTTTACAGCTGTTTTACACCTTTGGTCTTCCCCCCAAAGAAAGGTTCACACTCCCTTGCTACCTCTTACAGTTGTTGAAGAGACAAAAGACTCTTCCTGTGGAGTTGTCTGCTTCCCCCAACTTCCTGAGATACAATCACCCGGCTGTTCAATGGCATGAATAAGGTGTGAGGCATTGAGACATGCTAAAACCTAGTGGCACCAAAGCATTATACAATAAAAAATTGTGAATAATACATAAATAAAAGAAATTCCTCTAAAATCCCATGCTTTGATTCTTAAATCAAACTATTAGGAATCACATTAATAACAGAAATTCTTTCCTGACATTCTGTCTATTCACCTCAACATTATTGTACACTTAAAGTGGTTTCACACTGTGCATCCTCACATCACTATTTTCTCACCACCCTTTGTTCATCTCCACACAATTTAAGCTCTCACATGCAAATGACAACAACAATGATGCAAAGGAAAGGCCCTCTCCAGCATATCAAAATATGCATGGCAAAGTGAAACAGCATTAGGTGGTCATTAATGGGAAATTGTTGTCAGTCATTTCCAGTTAGAGTCAGGGCTCCTGGTGTCTGTGCTGTTTACAGAATCATAATTCCATTGCTGATCCCTCTCTGCGCTGTCAGTTGGAGCTTGGCACGCTCTATTCATCCCTCATTTTCCGTTCAAACGCAGCTGAAGGTTGAAAGGGGAGAGCATGTCGTACACCCCTGTAGTCTTCCTCAATGTCACCGTAGGATCACTTTACACCTTTTTGGATTTCACTGTTGCTTAAAATCTCATGACGATTTCTTGGAAGCCAAGTGGTACAGCCCTCTGCCTTAACTCCTCTCTGGGTCGTTGGGCACACTGGATCAATCGTTCTGATGTTTTGGACTTAAAAAGATCTGAACAACAATCTCTACTGACAATTTCTACATCTACAGGTAATATCTGAAAGTTATCTTCATGATTTAAAAAATATTGTTATGAACTGGTTGCAGGTGGTATAGATCAGTATTTGTGTAAGAAACAGACTTTTCTGCTTGCCAGTAGTAACATGTTAATGCCAGTTTATACAGACACACACACTGGAAATAACAGGGCCTGCTGGTGCACAGTGTAATAAAAAAGCTTCCTTTGCCTTTAGTGTACTTCATGCTTTAATGGACTGTCTGAGCTTAAAATCAGATACTGATTTTTTAATACAAAAATACATTCATAGAAATAGAAAGCCTGAACTGGTAAAATAAAAGTGATGTGCTTGTGTTTAGTACGTTTGTCACTGACACCTTTGAAAGATGTGTTTGCTGTTCCATGACTCAAGGTTTATTTTATCACCATCATAAAATGACCTCAAACAAAAAAAAGGATTTTTTTTTTTTTTTTTATTGTAACAACAATAAAATCTACCATCTATATCTCTATATGTCGATATCTATATATCTACCTATCTGTAGCATCCCCGGTTGAAAAGATGGTCTCTCAAACTGATGGTTCACAATCCTTTTTTTAAACAGCGTGTATGTGAACACACAGTAAGAGCTACAACATACAGAATAAAGGACCATTAGTAAAGCAAACAGTGTGTTACCTTTAACCTTTTGCCTTATTCATTAATCACAAATTAATTATCTTTACCTTACATAACATATAACAGTGGAACTTGTAAATCGTTGCATCGCTGCCTTAACATGACGAGGTACGTTAGCACCCTCTACTTTGTGAAAACTTAGCCTTTACCCTTAGTAGCGGTCAGCAAATACATGCGCCGTAAAATAACAAAGTACTGCAAAAAAAATTCCACATCTGGTAAAAGTGATATGATTGTGATTAGTAAACCTGTGATCCATCCCAGTGCATACTTCTGTATCGATTATTTCCACTTTGAAAAGTTTCCTGTTCGTGCTCTTTCTTTGCAGTTAAAGAGAAACATGAGAGACACATTCTAGTATTAGAATCTCTTTTTCCTGAAGGACGGACTGCTCTTGAATTGTCCAAATTTGTCATAAAACTAATTCATTATTCTGAGGTTACCTTTCATTCTGCAAATCATGCAAGACAACATTAGCTCTGATCTTAGCAAAACAGCAACTAACGACTTCCTTTTTTATCAGCTCCTCCTCCTCAGAAACATAAAGTTGGGGGTGAAGATGAGGCCTGTTTCACTCTCTCACTGTCGGCCATGATATTACAACTGAACCAAACAGCGCTGCTCTTCATTCAGCTGTTAGTGATGCTGCGTGTCTTTGCAGGTAAAGAGCACATTTATGTTTGAAATTCATTTTTTTAAAATTCCAGATTAAATACAGATGTTATTTTATATTGACTGATTGTTTCCATTGAACTTTAGTGAAGCCTGAAGAAAACAACAGAGTTATGTTGGCATTCAGAGGAGATCCAGTGACGCTGACTTGTAACATATCTGAGAAAAATGCATCACAAATCTCCTGGACAAACAGCAGATCTGTTTTTCAATATGCTATTGAGACGAATCGCACCCATTCAAATTTCTCATCGAACAAACTTAAAATAAATCCCGAGTTACCTATAAATCTGATTATTTTTAGTGCTCAACCTGAGGATGAAGGACTTTATACATGTAGCATAACTGACCCAGATGGCCTACACACCATTACATGGAATTTAAAAGTGTCTGAGAACCCAGAAGGTAGGTGGAACAACAAACAGGAATAATCACTTCAAGCAAAGATCAAATAAGCAATTTAAGTTAATTCACTGCTGATTTTATACAGAATCGATTTCATCAAAGTATTTTACATTCATACTTCCATCTGCAATTGGATTCCTTCTGTGTGGCATCACACTGGCTGTCTTCTTCTACAGGTGAGTTAAAGCTTTTAACTTCACAGGGAATGCATGAATGTGTCTGTTTTCGATCCTGCTGCAAATTTGGCAGCACTTGCAAGACTGATTCGATCATAAAGCTCAAACTGCATTTTATTTGGTCTCTGCCTGCATTGAAAGAGTCACTTTGTTTCAAATTACAAATGACTGTTTTGATCTAATTTACATGTTATTTACATGTCCAGGTGTTGAAACATCTAAATGCTGTCTGTTGTGAATGTTGTGTTCTCACCATTTCTGTAAACACCACAAACTTATTCTAAATTTAAAGAGGTGAATCAGCCCTCTGTGGTTTTTGCCTCGCATATTTTTCTATGCAGTAGAGGGTGAAAAGAGGAAATGCCAATGAAGAAGTGGTTAAAGGTGGTCAGAGTCAAAGTTGACTCTGATGCCATTTTCTTTGTGATAATACCACAGCCTGTATGTTTATTTCTTACAACTGGAAAAGTATACCAGCTAGTTATTTTCAAAGACTCTGAGCCCAGTTTGCAGAGGCTCATATAACCCAACAGCTTTTGAACAACACAGTTTAAAATAACAAAGCCTTGAATATGGGTATCTTACACTGTTGTAGAACTTGACCTAAACGGCTAAAGAAGGTCAGGAGATGGGTTAGGCTTAGTGGAGATGCTGTCCAGTGATTTCTTCACCATTTTTGTAACCAAACAATATTTACAAAAATAAACAAGAAACTCAACTCCATAGTTAATTCAATACAAATAAACATAACTGGACTTAAATCACCGGAAATTAAGATCACATGCACACAGCTACACTGACCTGGTCCTTTCTCCCCAAACACCTGTGTTCATGAATGGAATGGTAAATTCATGACAATAATAATCTAAGTGAAGACGAGCAGAACTCACAGCAGAGAGGAGGAGGCAGGTATAAAGCTGTGATAGGAATACAGGAAGTGAAAAATAGACACAAGAGGCGAGGGTGATTACAAAATAAAACATCAACAGAAAAATGCAAGCCAACAAAAAAGCCCAAGAAAAAAAAATACACAACTTGTGGTTTGTGGAAGGTCTTTATGGAATTCTTACTGAGAAAAGTATTTGTACACTACAAACTGCATTTACTGACAATTATTCTGTTTAAAAACATCTACAATAATAAACTCACTGCTGATGGATGCATACAGGGCAGTTTGGGGTTCACTATTTTGCTCAAGGACAATTTGACATGTGGACTCAGGGAGCTCAGGATGAAACGATAAACCTGATAATTAGTAGACCACCCAGTCTACTTCCTGAATTAAAGGTAGTTCTGGAGAAAATCTTGAAAATTCAGTAAAGAACCTAAGATGTAAATCTAGCTTCAAACCTTCTGATTGGATTGAGCAATGAGGTGCAAGAACAAGTGAAATTAATGCGAACAAATTTACTGTCATTAAAAAAACATGAAAAATACTGCAAAAGAGAGGGAGGGAGGTATATAGTGCAATGTAGCTGGAACTATAGGTGCGGTCACATTGGAATACAGGAAGTAAAAAAATCAGAAATTAGAGGTGATCATGATGAGTATTAAATAAAGGAATAACAGATATAATGTAAAAAATATATAAAAACTGTGGTTTCTGGAGGGTTTTCACACATATTCTTCATTGGCAAAGGCCTCAGGCTTATTGAGAAATGTGTTCTTACTCAACAAACTGCACTGAAACATGTTTATTTTATAGGGTTTTTATTTATTTATTTATTTTTTTAAATGTGATACAGTCACTGCTGATTGATGCATCTATGGCAATTTGGGTTCAGTTTTCCTCTTAAAGATGATTTGACATGTGGACCGGATGAGCTGAGGTTCAGATAACCAGCCTTGTGATTAAAGAAGCACCAACTCTACTTCCTGAGTCACAGCTACCTATAAAGAAAATATTGAGCAGACAAGGAAGAACCTAAGATATTAATATAATATATACAACCTGGTCATGGATGTTTTAGTGACACAAAGGTTGGAGCTAAACAATATTGGGCAGGTAGTTTTGATGGTGAGCCTGAGCAGTATCTATCTGAATGTTAAATAAGTTGTATTATTTACATAATAATAATTCTGATAGACACAGATCTGATTTTCAATATCCAAAATGACACCTTTGCAATATTTTCACTTCACAGATTGAAAATAGACCAAGAACGTATTCACAAAGGAAATTATTTTTAGTTCTCAGCCTGAATGTGACTGACTTTCTACATGTAGCAAAACTGACAAAAGTAGCATTTTATGGAATTTAACTGTGTATGAGAGTCTCAAAGGTAGACAGTCTAAAAACCAGGACTAATAAGTTCTGTTAATAATAAGTTAATAAGTAATTCACTGCTTTATGGTTAAGACGTTAGCTGCTAGAAAACCATACAAACATAGAAACAAGACCAGAAGCATAATTTACATTTATTTCATTAAAGGAACATCTGCACTCTAATGGACGCCCCCTGGTGGCCACATTTTGAAATAAGCTGACAGACATATATTCCTTAAATCAAGTTCAACAATAATCAAATTTAAAAATCAGCTGATTTAATAATGCAGAAACCATTCAACTTTTACTATTTCATTATTGATAAACTCATGTATTAATATGGAACAAAAATAAAGTTGTGTGTTATTTTTCATTAGATGCTGCACCAGGACCCCGAACCAGGACCTTCATCATATCAGGACCTTGAGTTTTGTTCATTATCATGTTCAGCTGGGAGGAAAGGTCAGAGGAACTTTGTTATTACTCTGATTTTTATTTCTCACAGCGTTTCAACTCATATCTTCTCTTACCTACCCTTAAGCTTGCTATTTTACTTTTTTCTAGTAAAACTGAAGTAACATAATTAATTTACATTTTCAATCCATAGGTGGTCCCTGCACAACCTCAGAGTTTTGCAGTGTACAGGACAGGCAGCACACTGAGAGACTCAGTCCACGTGGCCATCTTGGGAGATGGCCACAGTGTCACAATTCCCACCTTGAAGTGAAAGTGGATGTCAAAGAAACACTGCTAGTGATGTCTTTTCAGTGATTAAAAAACCCCAAACAAAACTATTTATTCCCAATTGCCAGTCTTGATCCCATCCACCAGGACCTCCCCTCCTGGCCACTGCCCGGCGCTTCCTGCGAGCAGTGGGTCTGCAGGAAGATGAGACCAAGCCCCTTTCTTCGGGCTGTGCCCGGCAGGGCCCCACGGACTAAGGCCCAGTCACCAGACGCTATTTAACTGTAGCCTGAGGCAGTTTCCTGTTTTGTTGTGTTTTTCCAAATGATAATGTAAAATATGAAAATTGCAATAAACATATTATACTTATTATACATATTATATACTATATTATATAACCAAACAGGAAAGGCAAAAAAAAAAAAAAAAAATTTGCTTGTACTCTGGATTCTCTCTGTTTCCTGTCTTGTTTCAAGATCATTATTGTTCAACCTAAAAATAAAACTGCATTTTTCTCCTTTCTGACCAACTGAATTGAACTTAACTACTTTTGGTTGTGAATGTGGCTGCTTAGTTTTTAGTCTTTTTTTTCTTTTTTTTTAGTTTTTTACTCAAAAAATAAAGGTGAAAGACATGATTCTGGAAGTTAGTTTAGCATAGATAAGTGTTCATTATACCGAACGTGAAATTCAGCGCCCACTATGAAGACACTTCATTCAAACTGATATTTTAACAGCTAACTAACAGATCGTTAGGTCTAATGTCAGACCTCGATGGCGCAGAGGTTCATCATTGTGAACAAAAGCAAGACACTCCGTACGGTTCTCACTTACTAGCAGGGAAGTCACGTGTGTGTGTGTGTGTGTGTATGTGCACGTGACTGAGTGCATGTGTGTATGTGTCTCTGTATATGTGACTTCTCACACACAATATATGCTTACAACTGTTTAATCACATTTCCTAGTTATCCAAAGGTCATCTCCCCTCACCGTATATGGCTTAACTTTAATGTTTCAGCATATACAAGCACAGGCGAGCCCCTAAATGGCCGGGAGTGAACATCCTTTACCAGATAAGGAACCAGAACCTTTAGATAGAATGTACCTGCAGTTAAACCCTATAACTAATTGACTCCCCGACAGGAACAGAAAAATCTCTAAACATACAGTTTAAGGACAAGGTTTACAAATTTAAGTACAACAATGACAACTATTATCAAAATCAACCTAACAGAGACAATCTTGTTCAGTCTTTTCGATACATTTGTGATGGTCCTGGGTCTGATCTCACAGCTCTCTGAATTTTGTTTCTAACTTAGTTATTTGAATATTTTGAGATTCATGGTTTGCTTAATATTTATGATGTTTCTTAGTTTTGTACTACTTAGCGAATTTAGTCTTGTTTTTGCTTCTGAGTTGGTTCTTCATCTATTACATTGGAATAATAGCATCCCAGTTTAATTCCTCAGTGAGCTGAGTGCAGGATTTGACCCCCTTTTCTTTAATTTGTTATTTTAATTGAAAGGAAGGTTTGTGTAGGAAATGAATTACTGTTGTTCCATGTGTGAAACAAAATGAAATGAAATGAAATTTCTGGTGGCAAAGATTCAATAAGGTTCTGGAGACATTCCTCAGAGATTTTGGTTCGTACTGATGTGAAAGCGCTGCAGATTTGTCAGCTCCATGATGCAACTTTCCACCACATCCTTTTCATTCCTGTGACTAGAAAATGGACCCACCAGACTGTGAGGCATCTGAACTGCCACAGGTGGTGCTACCAGTTATTTGCCATATAACTGTGTTTAGTTTCTTGAATTGTGTTTGGATTTTGACAATTTTTAGTTAAACTGATTCATTTCATACATTACATCCATGTAAATTATCGTTTCAACAAATGGTGACACATTCACATACATTAGTTCAGAATTCAGCAATAAAGCAACTAACCACTTCCTTTTTGTGGCTCCTCCTCAGACACAAATAAAGCTGACAGTAAAGTTCAGGTCTGTTTCTCTCTGTCTGATGATGTTCAAGCTAAACCAAGCAGCACTGCTCTTCATCGAGCTATTAGTGATGTGTCACGTCTTTGAAGGTAAAGAGTACATTTGTGTTTAAGATTCTTTTTTTCTAGATTAGATGCTGATATATATTTATATTGACTGATTGTCTCCGTTAAACTTTATACACTGTTAGAGCTATCCACAATTTATATTAAGATATATTTATATTTTTTATTTCCTTTAAACTTCAGAAATGCTTCAAAACGAAAACAGAGCTATGATGGTGCCCAGAGGAGACTCAGTGACGCTGACTTGCAACATATCCAAGACAAATGCAACACAAATCTCCTGGACTAACAGCAGATCTTTTTTTCAATATTCCATTGAGCTGAATCGCACCTATTCAAATTTCTCATTGCATAGACTGAAAATAAATCATGAGTTCCCTACAAAGCTAATTATTTTTAGTGCTCAGCCTGAAGATGAAGGAATTTATACATGTAGCATAACAGACAGAAGTGGTGTAAACAGCATTACATGGAATTTAACTGTGTCTGAGAGTCCCAAAGGTAGGTAGCGAAAAAAGGCAGATGAGTCACTTCTAGTAAAGGTCAAACAAGCCATTTAAATTAATTCTCTGCTGATTTTATACAGAATGTATTTCATCACAATATTTTCTATACATATTTCCACCTGCAATTGGATTCCTTCTGTGTGGCATCACGCTAGCTGTCTTCCTCTACAGGTGAGTAAAACCTTTATAACTTTATCATCAATGCATGAATGTTGCTCTTTTCTATGCTGCTGCAGAACTGTTGCAAGTGCTTGTAAGACTGATTTCATTATTAAACTCGAACAACATTTTTTATTGTGTATGCCTGCATTTAAAGAGTTAGTTCATCTCAAATTACCAATGATTATGTTTTACTTGACCGAGCAGTTAATTTTATGTACATGTTCAGGATTTGAAACATCTAAATGCTGTGTCTTGTGAATTTTGTGTGTTCACTATTTCTGCAAACACCACAAATCTATTCTAAATTTAAACAGGTGAATCAGCCCTGTGTGCTTTAGCTTGGCCTATTTTTCTATGCAGTAGAGGATGAAAAGAGGAAATGTCAGTAGTGAAGACGTGTTTAAATGTGGTTAGAGTCAAAGTTGAGTATAGGGCCATTTTCTATCCAACCACAACCTCTATGTTCCTTTTTTAACTAGAAAAGTATCCCAGCTGATTATTTCCTCAGAGCCCAGTTTGCAGAGGCTCATCATACTTAAACCTAAAAGCTTTTGGAGAACAAAGAAAAAAGAACAAGCCATGAGTCTGGATATTAATTTGATGTCTCAGTTTGAGATCGGGCAATAAGAAGCACAACAAAATTGTAATGCTGAATTCATGACAAGGATAATCTGAGAGAAGACGAGGATAACTCAAGCATAACTGGATCATAGGTGTAACTAAACACAAACATTTACCAGGTATGGCCTGGTATTTTTATGTTTAACTTGTTTTTAGTGGTAAGTTACAGCGCGTTAGCAAGCACAAGAGTGTAATAGTATATAGAGTATAGTACTTATATATAACAAAGTGAGCTGTATTACAAAGTGTTACCATACAAAAAAGGAAAGCTTTCAAGGACAGTTTTCATGTTTTTTATTGATATGAATTTTCATTTGGTGTTGTTTGCAAATTATGTTTTCATATATAAACAATTCAATATATAATTCAATTCATTATCTATCATGTTTAAAAAATATAGCTACAAATAGTGAGTGCTTTCACTGTCTGGAAATTCTCACAGTGATGGACATTTTGCATTTCCTGTGGTCGCTATAAGATTTAGAGTTTGTTAAGATTTACTAACCAACTCTCATATGATAATGGACCCAAAACAGGTGGATATAACTAAGATGTACGGTGTCATTATTGGTCACTGCTTTTACTCTGCAGAAAAATGATGATGAGGACACTGAATCAGGATCCAGTCCAGGATCAGTTTCCCCCTCATTCAGGAGAAGAGGTCAGAAGACCTTTGTCATCTTTAACACTCTCACATGCCTCTGCCTTAATTTCTATCTTTGCATCACCACCAATTCTTATTTGATCCTTTTTGGCTTTTATAGGCAGCACACTCACAACCACAGGGTGGCACTGCTCACTGTACAAACAACAAACGGAGCAGTCAGTATATGGAGAGGCTGAATTTAATCTATGGTCACTTCTGAGCTGATGATTCTTCCAGTTACACAGAGACATGGACGTTTTTCAACTTCAGAGGGACGACAACACGGCTACTATTGCCTCTTCAGCTCAGAAACACAGCTCTGGCTGTGAGCACAGCCAACCACTCCCATTCAATCCCTCTGTTCACAAGGAGCAGCCAGCTAGAAGAAATTTTGAATTCAAGGACTGGAAAAAAGAACTAAACATCTTGTTTCAGAGACAGAATGAACATTGTTAAATAAGTTTTCAATGCAGTAAAAACTTATTCAGGAACATTGTACATTTATGTATTTAAACAGTTATAATGGTTACTGCAATTTAAGAAAATAATAAAATATATTCACAATCGCCTCATATCATTTCCTAAATGCCTGTATTTTGTCAATACAGCCAACAGGGGTGAGCGTGGTTCAGGGGGTTGGGAAGCTCATCTTGTAACCGAAAGCTCATCTTGTCAGTCTGCCCCCAGGGCAGCTGTGGCTACAACTGTAGTTTGCCTCCACCAGTGTGTGAATGTGAGAGTGAATGAATAGTGGAATTGTAAATCAATTTGAGGGTCTCGAAAAGCGCTATACAAATGCAATCCATTATTATTAATAGTCGTAAGGAAAATACCTCAAACATTTTTATCACCTTCACCTTTAGATCAGTGTTTTGAGGTCAGATGTACTTTCTATATGTTCGCAATGCATACCACAAGAAATCATCATCAAAGTTATAAGTTTTTGTCACTTTGTGAACAAGAAAACATTAAGTAGACTTTTAAAATGACCTCTATCTACACTCATACAAAGTTTTATCAGAATTCATGTAAAAAATTTTAAGTTATCATGATAACAGCAGAATGACATGCACATACACAAATGCTATCAAAACACAATCTCCTTGGTGAAGGTGATAAATATACATGGCAGGGCTCCAGAGTGTGAACAGTTTGGTTGCAAATGTGACCTAATTTCTCAATGGTGTGAGTGAAAAAATCCTAGTTCGCACCAGTGTGATCAGCCATTCAAGTAAAAAGAAAAAGTGTCTGCAAGTCTAAAAGTCTCCCTGTGGTCAACAACAATCAAACACACATTATGCCCATATCGTGGTCTAGACCAATCAGAGATAGTCAGGGATGGGACCTCTCTGATTGGCTGTGGTCCAGATATTCCTGTCAGCCTACATGTATATTTGAAAGTCCAGGCGGATAGACAGAGGTGAGTAGTAGGGATGGGTTTCAATAATTGTTTTTCCGATTAAAATTGATTTTAGCTTGAATAACGTGATATTGATTTATTAAATCCTGAATCGATTTTTAAATAGAAATGTATTTTGCTAGAAACACCAGGAGCTGACAAAACTATTTCAACAACCACCAAACAGCTTAAAGAGTAAATGAGAACAGGTAAACAGATTCCAACGATATAAACACCTGACGCATCAGTTAGATGTCGGCTTTCTCACCCGACGGCACGTACACAGACATGCCATCGGGGCTGAAAGTTGACAGCTCACAGATTCTGAACTGCAGGTTTTGTCCCTCTCCCACCAAAATGTACTTCAAAAACAGTTTCCCATCTCAAATCTGTTTTCTGCATTATTGATTTGCTTATTACGCAACAGCCGACAGCGCTGCCACTGTTTTGTTTTTTTCCCCAAAAATGACTTCCAACAAGAAAGCCTCCTTTCTGCTGTTCAATACTGAAGAAATAAAACCTAAACTTCTTAAAATGATGCAAAATTTTTAAAGCGGTTATCTGCGATAAAAAGCCAGGCCAGGAAAATCTCCTAAATGTTTTTGTGTTTTATCCTCAGTTACTTTGACACAAAGGTATCTGCTGTGATGCTTACACCTCTGATAAAGTGTCAGTATTGATAAATGATCAGAATCATAATATTTCTGATTGTCTGAGTCAAAATTGAATTGAATCAATTGTAGAAATCATTGACATTACCCATCCCTAGTGAGTAGCCTTGGCGCGACAGAAGTGGATGTAGCTGTGGGTAATGAGAAAAGATGAAAAGAACGATTGATAACTTTTGCGTTAAGACCTAATCCATCTGAAATTTATAGCCAGTGCTCTGACACTGAGCCATTGACCTCTCAATGGCTCAGTGTATGTACAGGTTATGTCTAACACTGGTTTGGAGACGGCATCACATAATGAGCCACATATGATTGACTCCGAGCCAGAGCCCACTGAAAGTAAAAGGGGGAAAGTGTATAGATTTCAAACAGAGTGGCTTGACCAGTTTCCCTAGCTAAGATACAGTAAAGCTGACAACATGATGCACTGCATTTACTGTCGTGAGTGTGGAAAGACCATGGCCGGCAATACTGCATTTGTGACTGGTGCTAATACGTTTCGAATTGAAACGCTGAAAAAGCACAGTGTATCCAGAAAACACATTATATGCTGCGATAAATGCACTGCCCAAGTGTCCCCTCTCCAGACTGCCTTTAAGTGGCAGGCAGCAGTAAACAGGTGTCAGAGGAGGCTGCGATGATGATTAAGTTTAACATTGTCTGCAACATGCCAAAGCACTTTAAGCACAAGCACTTTTTCAGTAACTTATCTTCCTTGTAGAAAGGTGCTCCAATTAAAAAAATTTGTGTTGACAAGATTGTTAGTTAATCATTTACAAATCAGTATTGTCTGTCTGAACATCAATTCCCCCCACCCCCAAAAAGTGCTCATGTAAAACTGCGGTGTTAAGCAATGTGGTTGAAAAATTTGGGTGCACCTAACATTTGTGCTGGTGCACCCTAAAAAAAAAAGTTAGGGGCAGTCTGTAATCTACTGAGTGGTGAGATTTTATACATCGTTTTATACATCGTATAAATCAACCTGATTGGTTGAAACTGACATTATTATTATTGTCGTGGTCCTGGGTGTTGCCCAGCATTTTGTGTTTAAATTCTATTTCCTGATTATTGGTTATTCTTGGTTTTGTTCTCTTGACGTTATTTGTTGTTCTGGTCTCTTGTTTAAGTCACTGTCGTCTCTGTGTTTCATGTGTTATATTCTTTCAGTCTAGCTCTGTGTCAAGTCTGCGTCTTTGTTATTTGTTTCTTGTTTCCTGTTTTACTTTGAAGGTCCATGTCTTATGTCAGTGTATTCAGTTTTACTTCCCCCTGTCTCATTAGCCCTGATTTCTCCCAGCTGTGTCTCCCTCCTGTTTCCCATTCCCTGATTACCCCACTGTGTATTTAAGCCCTGTGTTTTCCTTTGCCCTTTGTTGTGTTGTTAATTTCTGCTTAGTATGCTGTGTGTTTGTCACATGTGCTTGTTTAGTTTCTCAATTCCAGTGTTCAGAGTTTTGTTTTTTTGTTGAGTTTAATTTATTAAGAGTTTTTCCGGCAATAAAAGCTGCGTTTTGAGTTCCAGTCCTGTCGTTCACAGTCCTGCATTTTGGGTCCTTTTTTTCTGCCTGCCTACACGCAGCCTATCATGTAGTGATGGGCAGATGAAGCTTCATGAAGCACTGAAGCTTTTCATCCAATTGGTTCACTCCAGCGCAAAGCTTCGTGAAGCTTCATTTGCTCTAGTAGGACATCTAGTGGACGTAAAAATATTAGTTGGCATGAATTTGAAGCGTGTGGCATTTTGCACACAGCCTGTAAATGTCAGCAATAAAAGGAGTGTGTAAAACATCTATATTGTAGTGATGGCAGTATACTGTGTATATTTATACTGGCAGTATGGAAAATGATTATTTGGAAATGCTTGAAATGGAAATGATCATTTACTGTGAGGTGAGGTGTGGTTGGGGTGTGGACAGTGGTTGTGCTTTTGTAACGTTGAGGTATGGACAGCTACACACTGAGGCTTTGTGCCTCAGTCCTGCCTGTTCACATTTTATTCTGTAAAACTAGATTTTCACTGCTTTTATGACCTTTTTCGTGGGGAGAACATAGCTAGGATTTAATGATTTAACAGATCTTTTAAATCCTTTGTCCTCCACAATGCTAAATGGCTGGGGGTCCTCAATCACCATGCTAACCAGGTCTTCATCTATTTGAGATTGTTCTCCTGAGGAAAGACAATAAAACAAAGCACAAATATAAATATCACACACGTAATTTATTACAGTTGTATAATATTGTTATATCATTTAGTAACATTACTGCATGCTATATTATCATGGCATTTGATGGCTCACCTGGTCTTGCTCCACAGTCGGTGTTCCCCTTATTCTTATGCAAAGCTCTGTAGTGCCTGAGCATGGATGAGGTGTTGTTGTTATATCCCAGCTCCCTGGCACATAGCAAACACTTCACCTTGTACAAAAGTAAAGACAGCTTAACATAAATTGTATTGCACCATCAGTATTATGAAAATACATCTTCTGTAGAAATGTACATATCTTGTTGGGAGGAATAAAATCAAAATGTTCCCACACAGGGGAGGACATCCTCCTCTTCTTAGCTGGCTCCATCCTCTCCTGACTTTCTCTCCTCACTCTCCTAAACCTCCAAACTGTCTCCAAACTCTCACTAATCGCAACTCTCCATCAAACACCCAAATTTTGAATGAAGTCTAAGGGGTTTATATCGCTGTCATAGCTCGCGGAAAAGTTCGAACCGCTTCATGAACCAGTCACGTGGTACAGCTGGGCAGCGAGGCTTCGGACGTCATCATTTTCAGCTCCTCCCATAAATGAAGCAAGCCTCGATACGCGCTTCGCGGAAACGCCCCCTCCATTACTCGACACACGCTTCGAAGCCTCGATACAGAACGTCCCATCACTGCTATCATGACAGTTATATTATTTATATTATTTATAATGTTAAATATTATGTTCTTGAACTTCATATACCCTTAAATGTATTTTTATTTTATGATTGAAAATGAATCAAGAATTACCCACAAAGATAATGATTTTTAGTGCTTAACCTCACAACCAAAGACTTTACATATTACCTGCACCAGTTACAGCATAAACTTTTTTGAGTTGTCAGTGGGGATCAGAGATGGGCAGTAACCCCATTGCTTTTTTTCTATTGCAAAAAAAGTAATTAGATTACTGTTACTGTCAACAATGGATAATATGGAGTGCTTGGCTGTCCATCTGCATCTAAAGCAGAGGTAGGGAACTCCAGGCCTCGAGAGCTGGTGACCTGCAGGTTTTAGATCTCACCCTGGGTCAACACACCTGAATCAAATGATTAGGTCATTATCAGGCCTCTGGAAAACTTCAAGACATGTTAAGGAGATAATTTAGCAATTTAAATCAGCTGTGTTGGATCAAGGACACATCTAAAACCTGCAGGACTCTCTCGAGGCCTGGAGTTCCCTAATCTAAAGGACAAAGGTCACTCTTTTGAGCAGGGGTCTCAGGCTGCCTGCCTGCCTGCCTGCCTGCCTGCCTCTGTACACTCTACACTGATTTTTAGTTTTACTTTGTCTTTATAGACATCTCTCCCTCAGCCACAGGGTGGCAGCACTGATTGTAAAAACAACAGGGAGAGGAGTCAGTATATGGAGAGACTGAATTCAATCTATGATCACTTCTGAACTGAAAAACCTTCCAGTTACTGACAGACATGAACAGTGTCAGAGCAGAAACTGCAAGTGAACTCCATCTGAGCGAGGACATCCGGGCTACAAGAGCCTCTTTAGCTCAGACAAATGACTCTGCCTGTGAGCACAGCAGTTCCAACCATCCATCACCATACAAGGAGCTTTTATATCTCAAGGATCTTTGCTTTAATAACTTTGAGAGCACTTAGTTTGACAGACGTTTTTTTCCTCATCTGTGAGTATAAGACCAGGTTCACCAACCTATGTACTGTCAACCTATTCATTCAGTATAAGAAGCCTATGACTCACACACGGATTCTGGAATGCCTAAAACTATACAAGAACAACAGGAGCCTTCATCGGGAACTCAGTGGGGATGTGGTGAACTATGCTAGAGGCCAACTTGAAGACAAGTGCGTGGTCACATGTGGGATTTACGAAGGAGATGCACTGTCCACACTGCAGTTCTGCATAGGCCTGAATCCCCTTAGCCAGATCATTACCAAGACCGGCTAGGGACTACTGACACCATTAAAACATTTTATTCAAGCTGCTATTTTTACAGCTAGCTCCTCACTGACCAAAACATTTTGTACTACTTAGTGAATTTAGTCTTGTTCTTTGTTCTCTTTTGGTTCATCATCTGTTATATTTGAATGATAACATCCTAGTTTAATTCCTCAGTGAGCTGAGTACAGTATTTCTGGTTCACCTGTGAGGTTCTGTGATCCCACCTGGATACCTGGACACCAGGCACATGTTAGTGTTCACACCTAGGTTGGCTGTTGTTTCATAGCTTACCCATGCCAAGAACAAGGGTTGCTAGATCCACATATGTGGTCATTGTAATATTTATTTATAAATTATATGAGTTTGTTAAGATTTATTAACCAGTTCCCATATGATAATGGACCTGAAAGACTTGAATAGAACTAAGATGTTCTATGTTTTCATACATATCAACCATAATTCACCCCTAATTTGGTAAATAATGAAATACAGCAACAAATAATATCAACATGCGCACAACCAATCAAAGTTGTGTCACAAACTGAGCAACACACGCAAGAAAAGTCATTGCCAGTCCCTGTTTTGATAGGTCAGAATCATCGAGTACACAACATGTTGCACAACTGTGAAGTGTCAGCTAACAGTCTGAATCTGGTGGGTAAAGTGTGATAAACTGTGCAGATGAGGTTTAATTGCAGCTGAAGAATTCTCCTTTACACTGGTGTATCTTATATTTATGACATGAGGGACTAAATTGCAATAGAATTGTGTTCAGTTTCTTATGAGCTCAGCAATACAGCAACTACCCACTTCCTTTTTTGCAGGTCCTCCTCACATACAAATAAAGCTGACAGCAAAGTTCAGGTCTGTTTCTCTGTCCAATGATTATGATGTTCAAGCTAAATCAAGCAGCCATGGTAAAGAGCACATTTGTGTTTACGATTCTTTTGTTCTAGATTAAATGCAGATATAATTTTATATTGACTGATTGTCTCCATTAAACTTGAGACAGTGTTAAAGAAGACCACAGAACTATCCAGATTTTATACTAAGATATATTTATTATTTCCTTTAATTTTCAGTGTATCAACTTCATAATGAATGAATGAATTTCTATTGAAAAAAGAATTACTGCATGAGTCAAAGCATGCATCAATGTATGTGTGGGGAGCAGTGGCGGTCCTAGCCTGTTTGGCGCCCTGGGCGAAACACTCCTCTGCCCCTCTCCTCTAGCTTCTTCTGCAGGTGAGTAAAAGCTTTTATCTTCATCATAAATGTGATTTTCAGTTATTCTGTACAGTTGTTGTGAGTACTTGTACTGATTGGATTAGAAATCTCAAACACCATTTCTGTTGTGTCTGCCTGCATTTTAAGGCTGCGTCCACACTAGCCCGGATAGATTTGAAAACAGCATTTTCATCTGAAAACGCTCCACGTCCACACTAGCGTTTTCAGTCGTTTTCACAGAGTTGTGTGTCCACATTGAAGCGGCTGAAGACGCTTACATTCTAGTACCGCGCATGCATGAAACGCAAGAAGATTCGACCTGCCTCATTTCTGTCTGCCACTTACTTACTTTCCGGCTCTTTGAAACATCGCAGCAAAATGTTGAGAAAAAGCACCGAGTTTTTTAAATGGACTAACAATGTGGTGGAGCTGTTGCTGCGAGTAACACAAAAGTACAAAGTTGCAAAAGCGAGTGAGAATGAAAGAATTTGAGGAAAAGCTATCTGGAGCATGTACAAACTGATATTAATCTTTAATAGGGCTTTCAAAATTAAGAGCAAACAAAACAACTGCTGTATAATGCTCTCTGCTATCTTTAATTGGTCACATGACTGCGTCATTTGACTAACATGCGTCATCGTTTTAGAAAGCCTGCGTTTTCGCTGTCCACACTACGACGCTTAAAGCACCGTTTTCAAATTTATGTGTTTTTTCGAGCGTTTTGAAAACTCTGTTTTCTCCTTGAGGGACGGTAGGCCAAAGCGGAGAAAAACGATGCGTTTTCAAACGATAATGTATTAGTGTGGCCGTAGCCTAAGTGTCACTTTGTCTCGAGTTACAAATGATTATTTTCAAGTTGATCATGTGGTTTAGTTTTATTTACATGTTCGGGCTTTGAAACATCTAAATGCTGTGCATGGCGTGTTCACTATTTCTGCGAACACCACAAATTTATTCTAAATTTAAAGGGGTCGTTTAGGGTACCTGGGTCGTTGACCCAGTGTTTTAAGTTTTGTACTTTTATTTTTGTTCTCATCATGTTTTATGACTGCAAGTGTTTTGGTTTCTGTTTTGTATTCCACCCTTTCAAGGACAGTTTTCATGTATGAATTTTCAGTTGGTTTTGTGTGCAAAATTGTTAATAATTAAAAAAATCAAGATATAATTCAATTCAATATCTATTGTGTTAAAAAATACGGCTACAAATAGTGATCATTTGCACTGTCTGCAAATTCTCACAGTGATGGACGTTTTGCATTTCCCATGGTCACTATAACATTTAGAGTTTGTTAAGATTTACTAACCAACTCTCATGTGTGTGTTGTAAATTTTGCATGTTCACTATTTCTTCAAACACCACAAATTTATTCTAAATTTAAAGAGGTGAATCAGCCCTCTGTTTTTCCTTGGCCTGTTTTTCTATGCAGTAGAGGATGAAAAGAGGAAATGTCAGTAGTGAAGAAGTGTTTAAATGTGGTTAGTCAAAGTTGAGTCTGGGGCCATTTTCTATCCAACCACAATCTATATGTTCCTTTTTAACTAGAAAGTATCCCACTCTGGTTATTTTCCCAGAGCTCAGTCTGCAGAGGCTCATCATACTTAAACCTAAAAATGAAATAAAACCTGAACCCCACCCTTCCCGCAAAATAAAACCCTAATATAGATGCTGTAAATCAAGGTGTGGTACACAGGTAACCAATCCAGCAACACACCAGGAGACAACACAAGAAGAAGTACAAATTGTAATGCTGGTGATTAAGCAGATGGTGGCAGCATAGAATGGGTGGGGGTAAAACAGGAACACAGGAAGTGAAGGACTAGTCAAAAGAGGCAAGGGTGATTAAAAAATAAAACAGGAACACACACACAGATACCGAGTCTTACATCCTTAACTGCAAAGAAAGAACATGACCAGTTTTCAAAGGTGTCAGATTGTTACGGCCTCTGGCCTCAGGTGGCCCCGCCTTCCTCTATGGAAATCACAGTGTTCCAGGACTCACGGGGGATTGGCTGGCCCCGGACCTATGCCCGCCTCAACTACATGCAGACCAGAGTGTGCCAGACCACTCACACCATTGGCTGCTGCAGGAGCCTTGAACATGACGGACCAACTGACTGGCTGATTGTCTGCACCTGGGAGGATAAAAGGCTGATGATCCTTCACTCTATGGGGAACTGCTGCTCTGAAGTGAACATGCAGTGTCCTCCTCGTCTGCTTTGCATGTGAAGCTCGTGTGTTAAAAACCTGTTTGCTGTGTTGAACCTGGTATACAGCTGACCCTAGTTTTACTAGAGTCTTGTTTGATTTGAACTGTGTTTGTAACCTCTGATATTCAGCCGACCTTAGTTTTATAAGAGTCTTGTGTTTGCTGGCTCACCTTAGTTAACCCTTAGCTTTTATTTTGTGTCCCGCCAGCCTACCTTAGTTAATCCTTAGTTTTATTCTTGCCTGTTCTTTTATTGTGTATTAATTGTTTGCCCAGCGGTCTGTTGAACAGCCCTGTCGGTTTTCTGTTTAAAGTTTGTTATTAAAACCCTTCTTTACTCAGTTTGTGTTCGGGGCTTGTGTATGTTACTCCTCCCCTGACGCCTAGCAGAGGGGGTCGTAACAGATACAAACAGTCCAAATAATCTGCACACAGGTATGGATCGGGATGAATCACAGGTATACTAAACACCAACATATCCAGCAGTCAGTATATGGAGAGGCTGAATTTAATCTACGCTCACTTCTGAGCTGATGAGCCTTCAGGTTACACAGAGACATGGACCTTTTTCAACTTGAAAGCTAAAACTGAAGACGAACCGTTCCAACCATCTCATTTTCATTTTAAAAGAAACCTCTTTTCAATATTTATTAATTAAATTGTATATTTTAATATATATTTTATATTGTTATGTGGGTTACCTTCATTTACCATTAGTCATATGACTTTTAAAACTCTAACCACATACCTGTTTGCTATGTCCTCCCAGATACAGTATAGGGTTTTTCATGTTAATGTAGACTGAGTGTATGCTGAGTTTTCTCACAGATTTTGTTTATGACATTTTGGACTTTTTCTTGAGATCTTAGAGATTGGTATAGATAAGTACAGAACTGTGTTGTTGTCCAGATGAGACTTATTGATGTTGACTTGCAGCATATCCATAAAAACAAACAAAGTATAATCTCTTGGACCAAAGTAAGATCTGACATATATATCTCATTATCCCATTCTGATACAGATGAAAGTGATAAGCAGTCAGTTGTTTGTCCTACAACGTTGGCCCAATCCAGGATTATGCAGCTGAAATGAGAGGAGTAAGAACACACAGTTCATTTGACTGCAAACTGCAATCTACTGACACCTAGTGGTGAGATTTTACATATGTTTAAATCAACCTTTAAACTTTAAATCAGCCTTCTAATTCTAAAGTGATTGTTATAAATTGACATATTATATTATTTAATTATTATTTATTTATTATTTATATTTTTAAATGTTGTGTGTGTTGATTTTTACTGCTTAACCTGAAGACAAAAGACTATAAATGTAACATTTTCATCAATGTTTTGTAACTTGAGCCACACTTACCTGCACCAGTTATGGTACAAAGTTTTGTGAGTTGTGGGATAGCAGTGGTGCCTGTGCTTTTTTTTTTTTTTTTTTTTTTTTTTTTTTTTTTTTTTTTTTTTTTAGGAAAGTGACACATAGTTTAAAATTAATTTGACCAACATGCATATTAATGTGCATAATGCCAAAAAGATTTGATTAGCAAGATTTTTCCTTTTGAACAAAGTTCTAATGCATAAATATAGAACATATAATGGAACCAGTGGAACATGTAATGATTTTCATTTATGACACGATATGTAAACAAACTGATACGTTGGTTTTCTCTAACTGGATAAGTGTGATTTAAAAGGTGGCCTTAAACCTTTGTGTGTCTAAGATGAATACTTGGGATGTATAGAATTCAGATAATTATTGTTTGCTAACATCACAGAAAATGTGACGACTAAATTCAAACAAACTGAGAAGCATTTTATGTGTTTAGTTATATATTTAGCGAATATTCAGTGACATCTTTGAAAGAAAAACTTAAAAACTTCCATCTCCTGTTTTGGTACACCTGTTTAAGTTAGCTCTGTGTTTTCTGCATTTTGTGAGCACCCAAAACAAATTATATTTTTAAAGGATGAATCAGCCATTTATGCTTTGTGTTGGCCTATTTTCTATACAACCCATTTAGAGCCCACCGTGGCAGCACGTGTTTTAAAAACAAAGTGGAAAAAAAAAAGTGTTTGTGGTCATCACTTTGCTAGGCTCAGTTCAAGCTGTGTGTTGACAAGAAAAAAATTCTGAGAAAAGTTGAACAGGAAACAAAGTGTACAAGAGAAAAGACACATTGGATCAATCGCTCTACAATTTGGATTAAAAGATCTGAACATCAATCTCTGCTGAATTTCTACATCTACAGGTAATATCTGACAGTGATGTTATCTCCATGATGTAAACAATATTGTTACTAACTGACTGTAGGTGGCATAGATCAGTATTTGTGTAAGAAGAAGACTTGTCTGCTCGACAGTAGTAACATGTTAATGCCAGTGTATACAGACACACACTGGCCATAACAGGGCCTGTTGGTTCACAGTACAATGAAAGAGCCTCCTTTGCCTTTAGTGTGCTTTAATGTACTATAGACTGTCTGAGCTTAATATCAGATACTGATTTTAAAAAAATTATAGTCATAGAAATAGAAATCCTGACCTGCTAAAAAAAAAAGTGTTCAGATAGGAAGTTTGTGTGCAGTTTGTGTTGTTTTTCAATAAATGGATGTGCTTTTAATATCAAACTTTTATTGAACAATAAATATAAAACACATTCAATACATGTCGTGATGGGATGAAGAATTTGAAAGAGCACCACAGGCTCATAGGGCAGGTCTTTGGTAATATAATGATTTTGATTTTGAAATATCTGAATATGATTTGTTAATATTAAAACTTTGGATTTTTACAGTTACGGTGAAGTTCAGGTCTGTTTCTCTCGTTGTCTCATGGTCATGATGTTCAAGCTAAATCGAGCAGCACTGCTCTTTATTCTGCTATTAGTAACGTGGCGTGTTTTTGCAGGTAAAGGACACATTTATGTTTTAGATTCACTTTTTTCCAGATACAAATGTAGATAGAATTTTATATTGAATAATTGTCTCCATTAAACTATAGAGATCGCTAAAGACGACCACAGAGATATGCTGGTGTCCAGAGGAGACTCAGTGACACTGACTTGCAACATATCCAAGACAAATGCAACACTGATCACCTGGACCAACAACAGATCTCTTTTTCAATATTCCATTGTGCTGAATGGCACCTATTCAAATTTCTCATTTCATAGACTAAAAATAAATCATGAGTTTCCTACAAAGCTAATTATTTTTAGTGCTCAACCTGAAGATGAAGGACTTTATACATGTAACATAACAGACAGACGTGGTGTAAACAGCATTACATGGAATTTAACTGTGTCTGAGAGTCCCAAAGGTAGGTAGGACAAAAAAACACTGCCAATCACTTCAATAACCAATTTAAATTAATTCACTGTTGATTTTATGCAGAATCCACTTCATCACAGTATTTTCTATATATGCTCCCAGCTGCAATTGCATTCTTTTTATGTGGCATCACACTGGCTGTCTTTCTCTACAGGTAAGACAAAATTATTTTCCTAGTGAATGCATGAATTATTTTCTTTTCTGTTCAGGTGTAGAATTGTTGTCAGTAATGGTAACTGTGATTTAATCATGAAGCTCATACACCATTTCTTTTGTGTCTGCCTGCATTTAAAAAATGACAAATTATTGTTTTTATGTCTTGATGCATGCTCAATCATCCAGGTAAGTAAATCCTAAAAGTTTGAGTCTGTTCTTCTGGAAGTAGTGTTTTCAGTGGAGAAACCTTTTGTCACTCATACAAGTGACTTCTTTTTATGTTGACCATGCAGTATAATTTTATTTACACGATCAGGTTTTGAAATGTGCTTAGGCTTCATCAAGGAAGAAAAAGACTAAAGGAAATGGAAATTATTCTGTGTGGCTCATATCATGGATTTCATGGCTAAGATTGATACAGTTTCTGTTTTCTGTATCTGCAATGTTTTTAAAGCGTATTTTGAAAAGGAAATTCCAAATACACAATAATGTTAACAAAATGCATACAGATTCATCAAACCCGGTCACCAGACGCTATTTAACTGTTTGTAGCCTGAGGCAGTTTCCTGTTTTGTTGACTTTTTCCAAATGATAATGTAAAAGATGAACATTTTAATAAACATATTATACATACCATATTATATACTATATTAAATAACCAAACAGGACAGGCAAAAAAAAAAAAAAAAAAAGATTTGCCTGTACTCTGGATTCTCTCTGTTTCCTGTCTTGTTTCAAGATCATTATTGTTCAACCGAAAAATAAAACTGCATTTTTCTCCTTTCTAACCAACTGTTTGTGTCGTGCATTTTGGATCTTTGAATTGAACTTAACTACTTTTGGTTGTGAATGTGGCTGCTTAGTTTTTAGTCTTTTTTTCTTTTCTTTTTTTTGTTTTTTACTCAAAAAATAAAGGTGAAAGACATGATTCTGGAAGTTTGTTTAGCATTGATAAGGTGTTCATTATACCGAACGTGAAATTCAACGGCCACTATGAAGACACTTCATTCAAACTGATATTTTAACAGCTAACTAACAGATCGTTAGGTCTAATGTCAGACCTCGATGGCGCAGAGGTTCATCATTGTGAACAAAACCAAGACACTCTGTACGGTTCTCACTTGCTAGCAGGGGAAGTCACGTGTGTGTGTGGGTGTGTACGTGACTGAGTGCATGTGTGTATGTGTCTCTGTATATGTGACTTCTCACACACAATATATGCTTACAACTGTTTAATCACATTTCCTAGTTATCCAAAGGTCATCTCCCCTCACCGTATATGGCTTAACTTTAATGGTTCAGCATATACAAGCACAGACGAGCCCCTAAATGGCCGGGAGTGAACATCCTTTACCAGATAAGGAACCAGAACCTTTAGATAGAATGTGCCTGCAGTTAAACACTATAACTAATTGACTCCCCGACAGGAACAGAAAAATCTCTAAACATACAGTTTAAGGACAAGGTTTACAAATTTAAGTACAACAATGAAAACTATTATCAAAATCAACCTAACACAAACAATCTTGTTCAGTCATTTCGATACATTTGTGATGGTCCTGGGTCTGATCTCACAGCTCTCTGAGTTTTGTTTCTAACTTAGTTATTTGAATATTTTGAGATTCATGGTTTGCTTAATATTTATGATGTTTCTTAGTTTTGTACTACTTAGTGAATTTAGTCTTGTTTTTGCTTCTGAGTTGGTTCTTCATCTATTACATTGGAATAATAGCATCCCAGTTTAATTCCTCAGTGAGCTGAGTGCAGGATTTGACCCCCGTTTCTTTAATTTGTTATTTTAACTGAAAGGAAGGTTTGTGTACAGGAAATGAATTACTGTTGTTCCATGTGTGAAACAAAATGAAATGAAATGAAATGAAATTTCTGGTGTCAAAGATTCAATAAGGTTCTGGAGACATTCCTCAGAGATTTTGGTTCATACTGCACTGTAAAATCTAATTAGTTCCCAGAACTCAAAAAAAATTATGGAAACTCGTTGCCTCAAAAAAATTGAGTAAAGCTTAGCTAAAAATGACTAAGTTAGGACAACTTATTTACTTTGAGTACTCTGTACAAGCTCATTTGTTCCCAGAACTCAAAAAAAATTGGATCACGTTTACGTAAGATGACCAAGTTAGGCAACTTACTCATTTTGAGTACACTGTACAGCCTTGTTAGTTCCCAGAACTCAAAAAATTATGGAAACTCGTTGCCTCAAAAAAACTAAGTAAAGCTTACTTAAGATGACTGTTAGGACAACTAATGTATAAGTTGTCCTAACAGTCATCTTAAGTAAGCTTTTACTAGTTTTTTTTGAGGCAACGAGTTTCCATAATTTTTACTACTTAATACTGCAAGTCTGCAGTATTAACAATAACTTGATATTTCTGACTGTACAATACTAATTGTTTACCTACTGACAAACATGTTAAGTTCAACTAAATGAAAAACAATTTGTGGTAACCTGAATATGATTAAAAATAATTAACAACAATTTTTGTAATGATGTTAAAATCAGCCCAACTTTTATTTTCAAACACAACAAAGTATAACAGCCAACATACTGGACACTGTTCTGCTGAACAACAAACAATTATATTGCCATCACTGTTATAATCTTACAATGAAACAAAGTCTCAGATTTAATTATTCTGAAAATAAGTTTAGGTCTACCACAAGTTTGTTTTGTACTTACATTACTTATATAATCAAAATAAAATATTTGTTGTTCTGTCACAAGTGCAGTCTCTAATTTAAACAACACATTTGTTTTCCATTCCAACACATGAGCTGGAATGTTGTATTATTTTAAGGATGCTTGTTTCCAGTCCAGGCATTACTGCCTGAATGACTGTCATGGATCGAGGTGATCCAAATGTAAGTGCAGAAGAAAGTCTTTAACTTCCCTTAAGTACAGTGGCAGTGGATGTGGGTTGGAGATGCAATGAGCTTGAACCTGCAGGCGACCATCTTCACTGACCACACCATCTGTGACGGAGGACTCATCTCTCCTGTTGTCCTGCAAGCAAACAATCATATTTTTGGAACATGAACTTAATTGCTTTCTTAAAACATTTTTTCTGCATTTGGTATAGAACAGGCTCCTCCCACCGGAGAGGTGACATTCAATGTCCCAAATTGTCAGTCTGGATAACCCTGACCACCACCCAACACACAATAATGTCATGAAAGCATCATTTTAAAAAGGGCTATGCAAACATGGCCTCCCCTCTGTCAGTGCGCCCCAGGGTGGCTGTGGCTACAACGTAGCTTGCCATCACCAGTGTGTGAATGTGTGTATGAATGGGTGAATGACTGGATATGTAAAGCGCTTTGGGGTCCTTAGGGACCAGAAAAGCGCTATATAAATACAGGCCATTTACCAATAACTTTCATTCTAATGATGTGCAAAATGATTTTGGGCACAAAACAGATTTTGCTGTTAGAAAACTTGCAGACTTCACTATATACAGTGTAGACCCTCTAAACTAAGTTTGGGGATGTGATCTTTCAAGAAATGCAGACCAAACTGTTGTTGTTTGTTTACTTACACAGCATGTCTTGTAGAATTAACTGTGGTCACCAGCAACAGCATAGTGCAGTCATATCATTTTACAGTGTGATGTGAAAGCGTCCAAAAGTATCTGCATATTTGTCAGCTCCATGATGAAACTTTCCACCACATCCTTTTCATTCCTGTGACTAGAAAATGGACCCACCAGACTGTGAGGCATCTGAACTGCCACAGGTGGTGCTACCAGTTATTTGCCATATAACTGTGTTTAGTTTCTTGAATTGTGTTTGGATTTTGACAATTTTTAGTTAAACTGATTCATTTCATACATTACATCCATGTAAATTATCGTTTCAACAAATGGTGACACATTCACATACATTAGTTCAGAATTCAGCAATAAAGCAACTAACCACTTCCTTTTTGTGGCTCCTCCTCAGACACAAATAAAGCTGACAGTAAAGTTCAGGTCTGTTTCTCTCTCTGTCTGATGATGTTCAAGCTAAACCAAGCAGCACTGCTCTTCATCGAGCTATTAGTGATGTGTCATGTCTTTGAAGGTAAAGAGCACATTTGTGTTTAAGATTCTTTTTCTAGATTAGATACCGATATATATTTATATTGACTGATTGTCTCCGTTAAACTTTATACACTGTTAGAGCTATCCAGATGTTATATTAAGATATATTTATATTTTTATTTCCTTTAAACTTCAGTAATGCTTCAAAATGAAAACGGAGCTATGACGGTGCCCAGAGGAGACTCAGTGACGCTGACTTGCAACATATCCAAGGAAAATGCCTCACTAATCACCTGGACTAACGGCAGATCAGTTTATCAATATTCCATTGTGCTGAATCGCACCTATTCAAGTTTCTCATTGCACAGACTGAAAATAAATCATGAGTTCCCTACAAAGCTAATTATTTTTAGTGCTCAGCCTGAAGATGAAGGAATTTATGCATGTACCATAACAGGCCAAAGTGGTGTAAACAGCATTACATGGAATTTAACTGTGTCTGAGAGTCCCAAAGGTAGGTAGCGAAAAAAGGCAGATGAGTCACTTCTAGTAAAGGTCAAACAAGCCATTTAAATTAATTCTCTGCTGATTTTATACAGAATCTATTCCATCACAATATTTTCTATACATATTTCCACCTGCAATTGGATTCCTTCTGTGTGGCATCACGCTAGCTGTCTTCCTCTACAGGTGAGTAAAACCTTTATAACTTTATCATCAATGCATGAATGTTGCTCTTTTCTATGCTGCTGCAGAACTGTTGCAAGTGCTTGTAAGACTGATTTCGTTATTAAACTTGAACAACATTTTTTATTGTGTATGCCTGCATTTAAAGAGTTAGTTCATCTCAAATTACCAATGATTATTTTTTACTTGACCGAGCCGTTAATTTTATGTACATGTTCAGGATTTGAAACATCTAAATGCTGTGTCTTGTGAATTTTTGTGTTCACTATTTCTGCAAACACCACAAATCTATTCTAAATTTAAACAGGTGAATCAGCCCTGTGTGCTTTAGCTTGGCCTATTTTTCTATGCGGTAGAGGATGAAAAGAGGAAATGTCAGTAGTGAAGACATGTTTAAATGTGGTTAGAGTCAGAGTCAAGTTGAGTATAGGGCCATTTTCTATCCAACCACAACCTCTATGTTCCTTTTTAACTAGAAAAGTATACCAGCTGTTTATTTTCTCAGAGCCCAGTTTGCAGAGGCTCATCATACTTAAACCTAAAGATTTTGGAGAACAAAGAAAAAGAACAAGCCATGAGTCTGGATATTAGTTTGATGTCTCAGTTTGAGATCCGGCAATAAGAAGGACAACAAAATTGTAATGCTGAATTCATGACAAGGATAATCTGAGAGAAGACGAGGATAAATCGCAGCAAAAATTTCTGGCACAACTTCACCTACTTCCAAGGTGCATGGAGAGGATGAAAGAATTCACAAAGCAGGAACTCCAGCAACACTTGAGGGAAGATGAACAACTTTAATAATTGACCGCTGCATTTCGGCTTGTGGCCTTCATCAGAGTCATAGTAAAACATTGTAGAAAATTGCTTAAATACAAGACAGGAAACAGAAAAAAATTCAAATTAACCAGTCAAAACTTCATAGATAGGTCAGCTGACATATAGGTATTGGTTATTTGGTTAAGTCACGCCCAAGTAAATCGTAAAATAAGTAAAATAACACATGCATGAAATGCATAGAAGGATACTATAAATATACACACAGATTTAAAAAAAAACCCCAAAAGGGCAGTATTTAATAATAAGTACAATAGTTTACTATTAAATACTGCCTTTTTTCTTTTTCTTTTTAAATCTGTGTGTATATTTATAGTATCCTTCTTATGCATTTCATGCATGTGTTATTTTCAGACATATCGAAGGTTATGTCACGCCCCTCCTCCTCATCATTAATGATCTAGTCCAGTATTTACTTGGGCGTGACTTAACCAAATAACCAATACCTACCTATTATATGTCAGCTGACCTATCTATGAAGTTTGACTGGTTAATTTGAATTTTTCCGGTTTCCTGTCTTGTATTTAAGCAATTTTCACAATGTTTTACTATGACCCTGATGAAGGCCACAAGCGAAATGCAGCGGTCAGTTATTAAAGTTGTTCATCTTCCTCAAGTGTTGCTGGAGTTCCTGCTTTGTGAAGACGAGGATAACTCAAGGATAACTGGATCATAGGTGTAACTAAACATAAACATTTACCAGGTATGGCCTGGTATTTTTATGTTTAACTTGTGTTACGGCTGCCGTTGTCGGTTGGGTTTATGACATGCAAATGTGAGTGTGCAGGTGCGCCTCCAGGAGTGGTGGATCCCGAAGATGGTACGCCAGGACTGGATGCTGCTCTGGAGGCGGAGTATAAGACGGCGCGGTTGAGGACGGCAATTATCCATCCTCGGTTTTACCCCAACCGGCTGGGGCTGCGACATGCCCTGTGTTGCTTTGCTGGTCCAGGAGGAAGTAGGGGTGGATCGCCTTTTCAGTTGGGTACAGTTTTCTCATGTTTAGTTAGTCAGGGAGGTAAGCGATTGGTGTTTGGTTATGTTTCTTTGAGGCTAGGTAAGCAATCGCTCCTCTGAGTTAGTTTCCCCTTTTGTTTGTTATTTTGGCGTGCGTCCACCCCGAAGCCTGAGTGACTCCTGTGAACCCATTTTTCGTTTCGTGTTTGTAAATAAACTATTTCATGTTTTAATTATTGTGTGATGTGCTGCTTGGGGTCGAGCAGGGGATGGATCACTCTTCCTGTTGCGGTCGGGTTTCCTAGACCGGTGTTCCAGATCAACTGGCGTTTAGATCAACTGGCGTTGGTCGAACAGATGTGTGGCAGACTTGCGTTTCAGGAGCTGCTACCGACAAACCAGCAAAAAAAAACAACAACAAAAAAAAACGCCAAATGTGTCATCTGTGACACTTGTGAGGTTATCTCAAACACACTCCGCCAGTCTTGATGCCGTTGAACAACAAAATGTTTAAAAATGTCGCGAGTTTACCTGGTGATATCCTCATGCGCGACGCGATCGCGAAAACAGCAAACAATTAACACCACGCCGATGTTGTTCACAGGACAGCAAGAGTAAACGATCGGGAGACTCTAGTCGTCGTTATCGTCCCCCTCGCACGTTTAATTTCTCCGATTTCAGCGTTTTGCTTCACAACTAAAGCGTGCAGTTTACTTTGTGTGCACTAACATGGACTCGAATCAACCAGCGCCACCTCTGGCCAAGTGCCACAGCCTACATCCAGATTAACTTGTGACACATCTGCACCTGCTGCTATGATCACATTGAGTAGAGGCTGAGTGGCTGCACTTACCCCGGTACATCCAAATCTACCCACAAACATGTTGAAAGATGCAATCCCAGCAATGTGGATTGTCAACACTAAAACAATCAGTAAGCAAAGACAACAGGGATCAATTTTTTTCTGTTTATTTAGCACCCACAACATTTGTAGTCGCCTTCTGCACAGGGGAAGTCCACACACACTGTGTGGTACCACTTTCATGAAGGTGCATTCAATCTGCAAGACTGAATGAGATTGTCAGGGTCATTGTCTGACTGTTTATTACTAATCACCTGCTGTACATTCACAGTAACTGCCATCTCCTTACAAATGTTTATTAGATTAACCACACTTATACAGACTGTATATAACTACCAACTCTAAAATGTTTGTTCGCAGAGCAAAGACACAAGCAGACTACGCTAACGACATGTGATGTTACAACACTAGTGAAATATTAGTGTCATTTCATTCATTTCAAAGGTTTATTTGCATGACGCACAAACAGACACAATTGAAAGGTACAAATGTATTGTGCATGAAACTAATTCAAACGTGGTGCAGATGTGTGTCACAAGTTAATCTGGCTGTAGGCTGTGGCACTTGGCCAGAGGTGGCGCTGGTTGATTCGAGTCCATGTTAGTGCACACAAAGTAAACTGCACGCTTTAGTTGTGAAGCAAAAACGCTGAAATCGGAGAAATTAAACGTGCGAGGGGACGATAACGACGACTAGAGTCTCCCGATCGTTTACTCTTGCTGTCCTGTGAACAACATCGGCGTGGTGTTAATTGTTTGCTGTTTTCGCGATCGCGTCGCGCATGAGGATATCACCAGGTAAACTCGCGACATTTTTAAACATTTTGTTGTTCAACGGCATCAAGACTGGCGGAGTGTGTTTGAGATAACCTCACAAGTGTCACAGATGACACATTTGGCGTTTTTTTTTTTTTTTTTTTTTTTTTTTTTTTGCTGGTTTGTCGGTAGCAGCTCCCAGGGCTGGACTGGGACAAAAAAATCGGCCCGGGCATTTTGACTAGAGACCGGCCCACCAGGATAGAGATTGAAAATGTGACGTCATTCAGGGTAAAACCGCAAAGGATTCTGGGAACTTGAGGCAAGAGGTACTAGCGCACGCAGGCTTTCAATTGAACTCAGTTACACAGCGATAAAAAGAAACCCAAAAATGGCAAGAAGCTGTTGTATTATTAACTGCAATAGCCGGTCGCATGACAGCCACGGAAGCCGACGGGTAAAGAGATCGGGTTTTTATCGGATTATGTCGTTGAAGAGAAATTTTTTAAGCCATGTTTCAAGTAAGAGCCAACGGATGGTCTAGATATACCAAATATAACGTCTCAGAACACTCCAGCTCACATGTTAGTCTGCTCCAAGCATTCCCACAAAGGTCAGTGTTTTGTAGTACTTAATACGTCATTTTCTTAACATAATTGGTGATATAGGTTACAAGCAAGTCTGGCGCTGAACAGAAATTGTCACGCTATGCTTCTTTATTTATTGTATATAATATTGCGTTTCGCTTCTGTTATTACCAGGGTACATTGACAAAAACATATACTTTTATTCACAGGATAAAACAGTTGTTTTGTATCACTAATTGTCCAGTGCGATTACAACATACAATATTATTGTCACCAGAAATTATTTCCACTACTAATTAATTACCGTTGAGCTCAAAGGTTATATTAATAAACGGTTAACGATTGTGTATTTATGAAGACGATTTGTGAGACTGGTAAACTTACCTTTGTTTGTACATGGTCTTTCGTTCTACACGGTGCATTTCAAGGTCCTGTACCCATCCGTCGGTAAACTGTACCGGGCTTGTTGCAGTGACC
Source organism: Oreochromis aureus (assembly GCF_013358895.1). Classification (NCBI taxonomy): domain Eukaryota; kingdom Metazoa; phylum Chordata; class Actinopteri; order Cichliformes; family Cichlidae; genus Oreochromis; species Oreochromis aureus. The sequence goes on along the minus strand of NC_052957.1, from coordinate 19,729,408 downwards.
TGAAGTTACTAAAACTTCATGAGTGTATGCACTCACCCAAGATCCATATAATTATAAATCTGAGCGTGGTTAAAGTTGGGCAGCACGCTAACGTCTTTTGTCCACTTTGTGTGCTCGTGAGGGTCTGACCCTCTCACTCCTTTGATTTTTTCCTCGTATCTTTTCTTTGCCTTTTCGTCGAGTCTGTCTTTGTATGGTCCGGCATTGTTCTCCTTAGTTTTGTACATTCCTTTTTGTGCGGCAAAGAAAAACCAAGAAGGTATTGGAACCGAGAATGAACGTTTTATGGTGCTGCAAATGCTTGCATTTGATGCGGTATTTGGATTGTTTTGCCACGAGTTCCTGGCATGCAATGCGCGAAAGTCACGTCATCTGTCAATCGCTATAGGAAAACCATAAAGCCTTTGCATGAAAACAACTGCTTTGATGTACACTGCCTTGTTGGTATATATGTATCAATCTAATAAACTTAAACCTACACCATCCTCCCTATTCTGGATTTTAAACAGTACATAGCGGAAACAAAAAGACTGCTTGGTCGAGTTAACCTCCTGAACTATCTACAACACATGGTAGAAACCTTAAATTAAGACCAAGAACACTAGAGGTGAGACATGATCATTAATTAATATTAAAATTAATAAATGACAGATTTAGTGATATTTTCATAAACACCTCCTTTCCTTTTTTGTTCTCCATTTTCTTTAGTTCGTCTATAAGATTGCTGAACAAGGGGAGGGTGCATTCGGCCTCCTCGGCTGTAATTGGTCCAGCCCAGAGTCGATCATGACCAATTGGCCAATCCAACACCTTTCATTATATATACCCTTCCTAAAAAAAAAAAAAAAAAATAAAAAAATCCATCGGCCCATAAAAACAAAAAATCGCCAGCGGCCCACCGGGCAAATGCCCGGTATGCCCGATGGCCAGTCCAGCTATGGCAGCTCCTGAAACGCAAGTCTGCCACACATCTGTTCGACCAACGCCAGTTGATCTAAACGCCAGTTGATCTGGAACACCGGCCGTAACACTTGTTTTTAGAGGTAAGTCGCAGCGAGTGAGCAAGCACAAGAGTGTAACAGTATATAGTTAGATTATTGTACTTATATATAACAAAATGAGCTGTATTACAGAGTGTTACTATACAAAAAAGGAAAGCTTTCAAGGACAGTTTTCATGTTTTCTATTGATATGTATTTTCATTTGGTGTTGTTTGCAAATTATGTTTTAATATATAAACAATTCAATATATAATTCAATTCATTATCTATCATGTTAAAAAATACAGCTACAAATAGTGACTGCTTTCACTGTCTGGAAATTCTCACAGTCAGCGCCGTAGCTCCGCAAACGCACATAACGCACACTGCGTAGGGCACCAAATGGCCGGTAGGGCACCAAAAAAATCAGGGTCGTAAAAAAAAAAAAAAAGTAAACCATATTAATACTATAAATATCATATGCATTAATATGGTTAAACAATACAAAAGCAACATAAAACAATTTTCCCGAGAAAAGGGGTGAATCTGCTTTGTGCCCTGTCTCCAGTCTCCTCCTGGTGCCCCCACCCCACTCCCAGTGGTCTGTTCTATAATGCCTCAATTCGGTATTGGTAAACACCTGTTTGAACATGGCCTCGAAACGGCAACAGGAGTCGGGAGCGGAGAAAAGAAAGAAGAAGAGGAAGCGTGATGAAACTCAGGCGTCGCTTGCGGGTAAGGCAATGTTTAAATAATAACAATAAAAAAAGTTCATTATTGTAGCCCTTGCTTGCACGCTCATGTCCGTCAACTCTGTGATAGCTCCTGTTAGCAGTGTTCATACTGTGTTAACAAATGTTGCAAATGATTGATGTTGGGTAGTTTGTTTACGTTGTGGATATGAATATAGAATGGACTACTAAAAGCAACTCATCATGGTCACTCAATTGACGGTTTTCAGATAACGTTAGCAATCGTGAGACTAGCATTTCCCTCCTCAGGTTGCTAGCTGGCTAACGTCATGCATGCTACTGATTAACCTTAACTTTGGGATAGGTCAGTGATGCAGTCAAGTATTATTATCAGATTAGACAAGATTACTTTGTATGTTGCTGCATTTCAGGATATCTATAAAGACGCATATCTTATTTATGCGGCATAAATAAGATATAGGTTTCATATTACAGTGTAATATGAAACCTATATCTTCAATAATATAGATTTCCTACTTGCATTTATATCAAATTATGTACAGCATGTTTATATTGCCATTTGCCATTATGAAAATCTATACATGTAAAATATAGTTAGTAATTTTAAATGTACCAGTGACTTACTTAATTTATTAGTCTTATAATGCAATTTTTCGTAGGCCTACTGTAGATTCAAAATTGTATTTCTGTAAAATCCTGAATATTTTCTCTTGTATGCAGGGTCAATGCTTAAATATGTTCAAGGAGGATCTCAAGGACAGGATGAACCATCCAGTAGTAGTGCCATCCCTGGACATCAACCACCAGCCATTGTAGACCCTGCAACAATCCCTAGCCAAGAAGAACAAGAACCATCAACCACCAGTTCAGGTACAGTTCCATACACAAGTACCACTGAGAGTCCTGTCACTGAGAGACTATCAGAAAGTGACACTGTGGAGACATGTGTGCCCCTTCAACCGATCCTGCTCTTTGGCCAGCTCACATTGTAGATGCTGATCGTGTTGAAATTGTGCGAGAGAGGTCCTTTTAATGTCAGCTCTGATTTTAATTTTCCAAAGGGGCCTGAGTATTTATTTGTAACAGTATTTTAACCTCCTTTAACCTTATTTATTTGTTTAACTGTCATGTTTGTTGTTATTTAATTAAACAAATTCCACTGAGAAATTCAAAAGTATTAATGTTTTTTTGTTTTTTTTTTAAGGGCGGGGGCACCATAAAGCATTTGTGCTTAGGGCACCCAAATGGCTAGCAACGGCCCTGCTCACAGTGATGGACGTTTTGCATTTCCTGTGGTCACTATAAGATTTAGAGTTTGTTAAGATTTACTAACCAACTCTCATATGATAATGGACCTGAAACAGGTGGATATAACTAAGATGTGCGCTGTCATTATTGGTCACTGCTTTTACTCTGCAGAAAAATGATAATGAGGACACTGAATCAGGATCCAGTCCAGGATCAGTTTGCACCTAATTCAGGAGACCAGGTCAGAAGATCTTTGTCATCTGTAACACTTTCCTAGTGTCACCACCGATTCTTATTTGATCCTTTTGGTCTTTACAGGCAGCGTTCTCTCAACCACAGGGTGGCACTGCTCACTGTAAAACAACAAACAGAGCCGTCAGTATATGGAGAGGCTGAATTTAATCTATGGTCACTACTGAGCTGATGAGTCTTCCAGTTAGACAGAAACATGGACGTTTTTCAACTTGAAAGCTGAAACTGCAGGGAAAGCCATCATAGGGAGGACAGCAGGGCTACTGTTGCCAAGAAATTTTGGATTCAAGGACTACGAACTAAACATGTTGTTGCCGAGACAGAATGAATTTTTAAATAAGTTTTCAGTGCAGTGAAAACGCGTATTCAGGAACATTGTATATTAATGTATTTAAAAGGCTATAACGGTTACTGAAAGGTACATAACCAAGTCATAATAAAATAATACACTATATTTACAATCCCCATATATCTTTCCCTATATATCACTGCTTTTTCAGTACAGACAATGGCAACAAAGAACATGGTTTAAAATACCTCCAACATTTTTATCACTTTCACCATCAGATTAGTGTTTCCAGGTAAGAGGTACTTTCTATATGTTCCCAATGCATACCACAAGAAATCAAAGTTATAAGGCTTTTTGTCAATTTGTGAAAAAGAAAACATTAAGTGAACTTGAAGGCCTTGCTGGATGTAAGAGAAAATTTAATGGTGTTTTTAACATGACCCCACTCTACACCCATACAGGTTTTATCAAATTCATTCAACACATTTTAGGTTATGATTACAGACAGAATGACATGCACATACACAAATGCTATCAAAATACAACCTACCTGGTGAAGTGAATAAATATCCATGTTATGGCAATAATGGATGAACCAAACAGAATCCACATGGAGCTTTGAGGGAACAACAGGTGGTTGTTTTCAGTTTTTTTTTTTTTTTTGATTTTTTAATCTTTTAATCATTTCAGTGGAGAACATCAGTGAAAATTAGTTTTTAGTTTCTTGGCTGGTTTATTAAATAGAAACAAAGCTTAATTATTTTTGATGAAATATGTATATGAAATGTACAGTATTTTTCATTTTCATTTTAAAAGAAATCTTTCAATATTTAGTAATTAAACAGTATTTTGTAAAATAATTTATATTGTCATGTGGGTTACCTTCATTTACCATTAATTATATGACTTTTTAAGGTCTAACCAACCTACTCCCAGATACAGTATATGGGTTTTTCATGTTAATGTAGACTGAGTGTATGTTGAGTTTTCTCACAGATTTTGTTTTGACATTTTGTAATTTTTCTTGAGATCTTAGAGATTGGTATAGATAAGTACAGAACTGTGTTGTTGTCCAGATGAGACTTGTTGATGTTGACTTGCACCATATTAATAAAAAAAAAAAAAAAAAAAAAATCTCTTGGACCAAAGTAAGATCTGACTTATATATCTCATTATCCCATTCTGATACACTCACTAGAGATGAACAGCGATAAGCAGTCAGAGTTGTTTGTCCTACAGCGTTGGCCCGACCCAGGATTATGCAGATGAAATGAGAGGAGTAAGAAGACACAGTTCATTTGACTGCAAACTGCAATCTACTGACCTCTAGTGGTGAGATTTTAGATATTGGACCTTCTAATTGTAAAGTTATTTTTTAAAACTGACATGTTCCATTATTTATATTTTAAAATATTGTGTGCTTAAACTTTGTGTACCCATAAAATTATTTTTATTTAATGACTGAAAATTAATCAAGATAATGATATTCGTGTGCAACCTGAAGACAAGAAACTCTATATATGCAACATTTTTATTAATATTTTGTATCTTGAGCCCCACTTATCTGCACCAGTTATGGTACAAACTTTTTCCAGTTGTGGGTGGGGATAGCAGTGGTGCCTGTGCTTTTTGAGAAAAGTGACACATAGTTTAAAATGAGTTTGACCAACATGCATATTAACATGCATAATGCCAAACAAGATTTGATTAGCAAGATTTTTTTCTTTTGAACAAAGTTAAATGCATAAATGTAGAACACATAGTGGAACCAGTGGAACATGTAATGCTTTTAAAAAGCCAGCAGATGGTGACAGTTGATTATATGTTATGACACGATATGTAACTAAATTGATACGTTGGTTAGCACTAACTGGATAAGTGTGATTTAAAAGATGGTCTTAAACCTTTGTGATGTCTAAGATGAATACTTGGATGTACAGAACTGGAGGTTCGTGATAATTGATATACCTGTTTAAGTTAGCTCTGTGTTTTTCTGCATTGCTGTGAGCGCCCCAAATACATTCTGTTTTTTAAAGGTTGTTTTCTGGTCATTACGTTGAGAGGCTCAGTTCAAGCTGTGAGCTGACAAGAAAACAGTTCTGAGAAAAACTGAACAGAAAACAAAGTGTGCAAAAGAAAAGATGCACTGGATCAATCGCTCTACAGTTTGGAATAAAAAGATCTGAACAGCAATCTCTGCTGACAATTTCTACATCTACAGATAATATCTGACGGTGATGTTATTTCCATGATTTAAACAATATTGTTACTAACTGGTTGCAGGTAAAATAGGACATATCGTATCTTCTTCTGATTTTGTTTGTAGTATTCATTCGTCCAAAATAAAGGCTTGTCTTTGTACATCACCTCACTCTGCCTCCATTGTCTGCATTTGGCTCTGCATTCTGCTCACTCCTCGCCATCTGCCCTCGCAGACGTGACAGATACACATAAAGCTGACGGTGAAGTTCAGGTATTTTTCTCTCTGTCTGATGGTCTATGCTCGTGTCCAGAGAAGACTCAGTGACGCATCTATTCAAATTTTCTCATTTCACAGATTGAAAATAAATCATGAGTTGCCTACACAGCTAATTATTTTAAGTTTTCAACTTGAAGATGAAAGACTTCATACATGTGCCATAATAGACAGAAGTGGCCTATACTGCATGACATGCAGAGGCAAAACGGTAGGTAGGACCACCAATTCACTGCTGATTTTACATAGAATCCACTTCAAAGTATTTTCCACAATTACTCCCACCTGCATTTGGATTCTTTTAATATGGAATTACACTAGCTGCCTTCTTCTGCAGGTAAGAAAAAAACTTTTATCTTCATAATGAATGTTTGACTGCATTTAAAGAATCACTTTACAACAAATCACTATTTTTATGTTGACCGTACAGTTTAGTTTTATTTTTATGACAAGGTTTTGAAACATCTGGATGCTGCAGCAAATATGAAAAAGACTAAGGAAATATCATGGTGTTCGTTGGCTTAAGATTGAAATTCTTTCTATTTTCTCTTTCTATCTTGTTTTAAAACAAAGTTAGAAAAGGACATTCAAGTACACAATAACGTTAACAAGTAAAATGCATACAGATTCAAACCAAGCTGCACCTCTTAGCTGCACCTGCTCAGTTCAGTTAAATAACAAAATCACTATATTAGCAGACACAGGGCGAATGTTCATACCAGACCAAGAATGCAGCTGCAAAATCTCTATTGCATCCAGCTCTGCCAGTAAACATGGTAAACTGTGATGGAGCAAAATACTGAAACTGCATCCATCAACAGTGAGTGTGTTATAAAAAATAAAACACAGAATAAATGTGTCTGGGTGTACTTTCTGTTGTTACTCCCCAACTTTTCAGTTCATATGAAGATACATTATTGTGTTTTTTCTGTCAAAAGATTTAAAGGAACACCTGAATTATCAAGTTTGAGCTAAAACTTTTTTAAGTAAAGACATAAATATATTGCAGTTTTTTGTTCAGTACTTATGTAAGAACTTCAACCTTCTAAATGTTAAGGCTTGAATCAGCCTCTGTTCTTTATGTTGGCCTATTTTTCTGTACAGCTGAGAATGAAACGAGTGAAATGAGAGCGTGAAAGTGGTTAAAGTGGTCAGAGTAAACGCTGTCATTGACTCTGGGGCCATTCTCTTTGTGGTAACCCTTCTTCAACATACATGCTTCCATTCTGCAACTAGAAAAATACCTTTGGTTATTTTCAAATTTTTATTTTCATGAGAAGGATAATTTGAGAGAAGACGGGAACTCACAGCTTATATACAGAGAGGAGGAGAGAGAAAGAGGCAAGTTTAGAGCGCATTATAGCAGGAACTTACTGTGGTTCTATAGGAATACAGGAAGTGAAAAATCAGAAATTAGAGATGATCACAAAGAGCCCAGAGTAAAGCAAGAACAGATATAACGCATCCAAGAAAAAAAAAAAATATATCATTTGTGCTTTCTGTGGCATTTTCACACATATTCTTCAGTGGCAAAGGTCTGAAAGAGAAATGTGTTCTTACTCAGCAAATTGCATTCAGGCATATTTATTGTATACTTTTTGTTTTTTTGTCTAACACACTCACAAACTCTACTTCCTGAGTCACAGCTATATATAAAGAAAATATTAAGAAGACAAGAAAGAACCTAAGATATTAATGTAGCAGCAAACCTGACAAGATCCTCCAGATCTCCATCAGACTGAGGTCTGAGGTGCCAGGATAAACTCAGCTGTCCTGGTCATAGATGTTTTAGTGGCACAAGGGGAAGAGCTAAATAATATTGGGCTGGTAGTTTTAATGGTGAGACTGAGCAGTATCAGAATTGTACTGTGTTAAATAAGTTGCTTGTTTACATAATAATAATTCTGATAGAAACTGATAGAGATCTGATTTTCAATATTCAAAAATTACACAGATTGAAAACAGATCAAAGATAATTTATTTTAGTTCAGACTGGATGTGAATGACATTTTACATTTCAGTTCTGAAGAACTGAAGAAGCTTCTCGGATGAGAGGTGAAACGTCTTCAAGCAACTAAAAGAAGTCCAGACGCTTTTCTTCGCAAACTCCTTTGACCAGAAGTATAACTTATAGCATTTATTTTCATTATAGGAACAAATACTCTAACAGACGTTCCCTGGTGGTTCATTGATATGAGAGCATCACACAGTATCTGCAGATTTGTCAGCTCAAAGATACAAATTTGTTCAATTTGAGGAGCCTATCCCAGCTATCAATAATACCCCTAATTTGGTAAAAAGCAAAAAGTAATGATTATTTTCACCATAAAAATCATCAGCAAATTCTCAAAGTGAAGGACACAGAAAAAAACCAATGTTTTGTGTTTATACTAGTCACTTTAATGCAGTGTTTACTTATCCAGTCTGATATATTCAGGTAACTGAAACTTCTGTAGAGTGCTAAGATATTATTATTGGTCACACCTTTACTCTGCAGAAAAATTATGATGAGGACACTGAAGCAGGATCCAGTCCAGGATCAATTTCCATCTCCGTCAGGAGAAGAGATCAGGAACTCTTTGTCTTGATATAGGTAGCGCTCTCTCACCACAGGGTGGCACTGCTTGTTGCAAAAACAATAAACAGAGCTGTGAGTATATGTACAGGCTAAATTCAATCTATGATAATGTCTAAGCGGATAATCCATCCGCTTAGACATTATTACCTTCAGTTAGTGCCTGAAAGGTGTTGATAAAGTTTAGTTATTTAGCTGTCAAAACATTCACATTCTCACCAGAACGTGTGCAACACAGCAAAAGACTCCTGCGATGAAATGTCATCACTTAGTTGCTAATGAATATTTATATATGTCTCTTAAAGAAAAACATACTAATATTAATAATAATTACATTCTGTAATTAGCCATGTGAAGGTGAACTATTGATTAAGACATACATAAATATCTTCTCTGAAAATGAGAACAAGTACACATGTTGCACGACTGTGAAGTGTCAGCTAGCAATGTGAATCTGATGTGTGCAGCACGATAAACTATACAGATGTGGTTTTACTCTTATATTTATGACTGAATTAGTGACTAAGTGACTAAATTACAAGGTGAAATCATTTGAAACAAAATTGTGTTTAATTTCTTGAATAACTGTGCTTGAATTGTGACGATATGTAGTTAAATTGAATCATTGCATACATTAAATCCATGTAAATCATTGCGTGTATACATCACAAATGGTGACACTTTCACATACATTAGTTTATTAGCTCAGCAAAACAGCAACTAATCTCTTCCTTTTGTGGCTCCTGCTCAGATACCAATAAAGCTGACAGTAAAGTTCAGGTCTGTTTCTCTCTCTGTCTGATGATCATGATGTTCAAGCTAAACCAAGCAGCACTTCTCTTCATTCAGCTGTTAGTGGTGTGTCATGTCTTTGCAGGTAAAGAGCACATTTGTGTTTGAGGTTTTGTTATTTCCTAGATGTTCCAGATTAAATACAGATGTAATGTTATATTGACTAATTGTCTCTGTTAAACTTCAGACACTTTTATAGACGACCACAGAGCTGTGCTGGTATCCAGAGGACACTCAGTGATGCTGAGTTGCAACATATCCAAGACAAATGCAACACTGATCACCTGGACCAACAGCAGATCTGTTTTTCAATATTCTACTGTGCTGAATCACACCCATTCAAATTTCTCATTTCATAGACTGAAAATAAATCATGAGTTCCTACAAAGCTAATTATTTTAGTGCTCAACCTGAAGATGAAGGACTTTATAAATGTAGCATAACTGACCTAGATCGCCTACACAGCATTACATGGAATTTAACTGTGTCTGAGAACCCAGAAGGTAGGTAGGACAACAAACAGGAATAATCACTTCTAGTAAAGGTCAAACAAGCCATTTAAATTAATTCACTGCTGATTTTATACAGATTCAATTTCATCACAATATTTTCTATACATACTCCCACCTGCAATTGGATTCCTTCTGTCTGTGGCATCACACCAGCTGTTTTCTTCTACAGGTGAGTAAAACCTTTATAACTTCATGATGAATGCATGAATGTTGCTTATTTCTATGCTGCTGCAGAACTGCTGTCGGTACTTTCAAGACTGGTTTGCTTAATACTCTTGAACATAGTTTTTATTGTGTATGCCTGCATTTAAAGTGTCACTTTACCTCAAATTACAAATGATTATTTTTATGTTGACCAAGCAGTTTAGTTTTATTTATATGTCCAGGTTTACAAATATCTGAAGGCTTCATCAAATAAGAAGAGAAGAGGGACCTGAAAATGTGTTTGTGTGCCTTTTATCATGATGTTTATGGACTTGAAGATTTAAATTGTTATATTTCCATCATGTATTTACAGCATGAAAAAGAAACCACCTACAAGATAACATTAAATAAAATATATGCTGTAGTTCAGGTAAAGTAGATTCATAAACTCAAAATGAACTGACTCAGTTCATTTCAGTTAAATAAGAAAATAATCACATTAGTGGTCAGAGGCTGAATGCTCACACCAAACCAAGTATTCATCTGCAAAACTCCTCATTTCACTTCTGAGGCCAGAACTTCTTTTTTTATTCCTATTTTTAAAAATTTTATTTCACAAAATGATCGATTATTATATACAAGTAGCAAGTTTTTTTTTTTAACTAAGCACTGTAACCTATTCTGAATTTAAAGTGGTGAATCAGCTCTCTGTAATTCTTTTTCTTTTTTCTTTTTTTTGCTTGGTTTATTTTTCTATATAGCAGTAGGTGAAAAGAGGAAATGTCACTTGTAAAGAAATAGGTGGTAAGAGTCAAAGCTGTCATTGACTTTGGGGCCATAGATTTGTTCAACAAATTGTAAAATAACAAACAACAGACCTGGAGTCTTGGTATCAAAGCTTATATGGGGTCTTGTGTGTCTCTGTTTAATATTCAGTCCTTCAATAATTAATATTTTTATTTGTTACTATATGGAGAGACTGAATTCAATCTATATTCACTTCTGAGATGATGAACCTTCCTGTTACTGAGAGACATGGACAGCTTTTATTTTTATTTTATTGTGAAGACCCCAGACAGCTGACCACTCACCACTACATATATATGTATAACTGTATTAAAATCCACTCGGCATCTAGTATATATACACTGTGAAAGCATAAATAAACACATCAAACCAGTTAAACTTCTCAGATATGATTTGGTAAGTACTAAAGGAGGTTGTTAATCAGTTCCAGCTGCTTTGATGTTAATGAAATAAACAATCGGCTCATTAGAGGGCAACAATGAAACAACCCCTAAACAGGAATGTTTTTACAGTTGGAGGAACTGAGATTTTTTCCCTCCTCATCTTTTATGTTTTTTTTTCACTAGTTTTGCATTTGGTGAGGGTCAGTGTCACAGCTGGTAGCATGAGCTGATAAGTAACATGTGTTAATAAAGAAATGCAGAGGTTGCACAGGTAGTCCAACTCCTCTGGCATGTCACATCAACACATAACACTGCATGAAGGTCTGAAGAGCAAGGAGGAGATGGTCTGAGGAGGCATATCCAGAGAGGAATGCACAGACCTCGACAGGTAAGGCAACAGCACTATGACTGCCATTAGGTATTTGGATTAAATTCTGGGAATCATTGTTAGAGTTATGTTGGTGTAGTGGGTTTTCCCTGACCCTGTAGAACCCTGAAACCCTGGTCTTTCCCCCCCACGTGTATATAGTGCACCCGGTGTGGATTAATAAAGAACTGTTTAACTGTATCTCTCAGTCTGCGCCTGAGTCTGTCCCGCCTGCCCTGACAGAAGGAAGACAGGATAAAAGACATGCTGTGGAAGAGAGCCAGAGATTAATAACAAGTATGATTCAGTGCAGAGGGTCTATTAACACTATTAGCACTATTAAGGTGACTGAAGAACAAATACTCAGTACATCATGAGAACCCCCCAGAAGCCTTTGCATATTGCTGCATAACTGAGGGAGGAATTGGGGTCCAACCCTAACTATGTTCATATATTATTTACCTGTTTTACTGTTATACTCTAATACAACACTAACATGGTGACACTGAGAGTGAAGGGTATGATTAAGGACACACACATGCAGTGTGGTGTACAAATAAGTGTCAGATTTATATCAGTCATATATCTATAAAACAAAAATACTTCTACACACACTCAATGAAATGAATCAAAATAACTTTCCTTTGTTGTATGGTAACACTTTGTAATGCAGTTCACGTTTTCACTATGAGTGCAGCACTCTAATTATAAACTTTTAGACAACTGTGCTTACTGACTGACTGCAATTGGCAAATAAAACTGCAATAAAAATACCACATCTGGTAAAAGTGATATGATTGTGATTAGTAAACCTGTGATCCATCCCAGTGCATACTTCTGTATCGATTATTTCCACTTTGAAAAGTTTCCTGTTCGTGCTCTTTCTTTGCAGTTAAAGAGAAACATGAGAGACACATTCTAGTATTAGAATCTCTTTTTCCTGAAGGACGGACTGCTCTTGAATTGTCCAAATTTGTCATAAAACTAATTCATTATTCTGAGGTTACCTTTCATTCTGCAAATCATGCAAGACAACATTAGCTCTGATCTTAGCAGCAACTAACCACTTCCTTTTTTTATCAGCTCCTCCTCCTCAGAAATATAAAGTTGGGGGTGAAGATGAGGCCTGTTTCACTCTCTCACTGTCGGCCATGATATTACAACTGAACCAAACAGCGCTGCTCTTCATTCAGCTGTTAGTGATGCTGCGTGTCTTTGCAGGTAAAGAGCACATTTGTGTTTCAAATGTATTTATTTTTATTCCAGATTACATACAGATGTTATTTTATATTGACTGATTGTTTCCATTGAACTTTAGTGAAGCCTGAAGAAAACAACAGAGTTATGTTGGCATTCAGAGGAGATCCAGTGACGCTGACTTGTAACATATCTGAGAAAATGCATCACAAATCTCCTGGACAAACAGCAGATCTGTTTTTTCACTATTCTATCCAGCTGAATCGCACTTTTTCAAATTTTCATCGAACAGACTAAAAATAAATCCCGAGTTTCCTACAAATCTGAGTATTTTTAGTGCTCAACCTGAGGATGAAGGACTTTATACATGTAGCATAACTGGCCTAGATGGCGTACACACCATTACATGGAATTTAACTGTGTCTGAGAACCCAGAAGGTAGGTGGAACAACAAACAGGAATAATTATTTCTAGCAAAGATCAAATAAGCAATTTAAGTTAATTCACTGCTGATTTTATACAGAATCGATTTCATCAAAGTATTTTACATTCATACTTCCATCTGCAATTGGATTCCTTCTGTGTGGCATCACACTGGCTGTCTTCTTCTACAGGTGAGTTAAAGCTTTTAACTTCACAGGGAATGCATGAATGTGTCCGTTTTCGATCCTGCTACAGATTTGGCAGCACTTGCAAGACTGATTCGATCATAAAGCTAAAACTGCATTTTATTTGGTGTCTGCCTGCATTTAAAGAGTCACTTTGTTTCAAATTACAAATGACTATTTTGATCTAATTTACATGTTATTTACATGTCCAGGTTTTGAAACATCTAAATGCTGTCTGTTGTGAATGTTGTGTTCTCACCATTTCTGTAAACACCACAAACTTATTCTAAATTTAAAGAGGTGAATCAGCCCTCTGTGGTTTTGCCTCGCCTATTTTTCTATGCAGTAGAGGGTGAAAAGAGGAAATGCCAATGAAGAAGTGGTTAAAGGTGATTAGAGTCAAAGTTGACTCTGATACCATTTTCTTTGTGATAATCCTACCACAGCCTGTACGTTTATTTCTTACAACTAGAAAACAATGCCAGCCAGTTATTTTCAAAGACTCTGAGCCAACTCTGCAGAGGCTCATACTTAAACCAACAGCTTTTGAACAATGCATTTTAAAATAAAAAAAGCTTGAATCTGAGTATCGTACAGAATATGGTGTCTCAGAAAACAATCCTTGGGAAACCTTAGGTCCTTGCATTCAGAACAAACAACAAATTGAAATGCACTCCTCAAAAACTTGATATTTACTGCTGTAAATCAAGGCGTGGTACATTGGAAACCAGTCCAACAAAACAGCAGAAGATAAAATAGAGTCTAGTGTTTTCCATTGTTAATAACTGTGAATGTTGTGTCATTGAAGACATGCATAATTTAATATATAATTCAAAACTCTATCTTGTTAAAAATACAGCTAAAAATAGTGACTGTTTTCATTTTCTGCAAATGATGGCGGGATGGACATTTTGCATTTCCTGTTTTCATTATGACACTTAGAGTTTGTTAAGATTTACTAATGCTTAAAACAGGTGGATATAACTAAGATGTACGGTGCCATTATTGGTCACTGCTTTTACTCTGCAGAAAAATGATGATGAGGACACTGAATCAGGATCCAGTCCAGGATCAGTTTCCCCCTCATTCAGGAGAAGAGGTCAGAAGACCTTTGTCATCTTTAACACTCTCACATGCCTCTGCCTTAATTTCTATCTTTGCATCACCACCAATTCTTATTTGATCCTTTTTGGCTTTTATAGGCAGCACACTCACAACCACAGGGTGGCACTGCTCACTGTACAAACAACAAACGGAGCAGTCAGTATATGGAGAGGCTGAATTTAATCTATGGTCACTTCTGAGCTGATGATTCTTCCAGTTACACAGAGACATGGACGTTTTTCAACTTCAGAGGGACGACAACACGGCTACTATTGCCTCTTCAGCTCAGAAACACAGCTCTGGCTGTGAGCACAGCCAACCACTTCCATTCAATCCCTCTGTTCACAAGGAGCAGCCAGCTAGAAGAAATTTTGAATTCAAGGACTTAGAGCTGGGCGATAGAACGATAACGATATGTATTGCGAAATAACTTTTTCTCGATAGAAAAAATTAAACTATTGCAATAGACCTCATCTCTCTTGTCCTCTTAAAAAAAAACCGCCAATCCAAATTAAGTAGCGCAGAGCCGAACCAATCACAGCCACAGCGTCACGTCGCGTGACTTGTTACGTGCGGCACAAGTGTCAAGGCGCACATGTGTATTTGTTTGGGAAGCAGCTAGCCGGGCTGCCCAGGTAATGAAGGAAGTGAGTGTGCCGACTAGAGAAAAATCAACCGAGGCGTGACCGAAGGTTACCGAAGAAAAAAAACGATGATGGTTCCAGTGCGGAGAGATTGTCGAGCGGAAGGGCCATAGAAGTTCCGTAGTGTGAAGGTATTTCGGCTATTTCAAGTCTGACAAAAACAGAGTAAGCGCGCACTGTAAATTGTGCGAAAGCAAGTCTGGAAATACAATAAACGGTGCATGCTCAGTCTCTGACTGAAAGCGCTAATCGTCATTCGGCTTTTCTCAGACTAAAGTAACTGTTAATAAAACTGTTTGAAAAGCTAAGCTATACAACAAGGAGAGATTGAGAATTTCCTTTTAGTTCTCAGTTTATTTGATATTGACAAAAGTTAGTCAATTTTGTCTGTTCTTCTGTAAAAGAAACTAAGATTTATTTTTAGAATTAAAATTTTGTTTCTAAGTGGAATTGACAATTTAGTGGTCTGTTTTGTTTGTTTTATTTTGAAACTTAAACGCTTTAGTGGCTGCGTTTTGTGTAGTTTGCAATATTTGCCTTTATTTATCTGAAACTGAAGTCTCATGTTCCTTAAGTACATCTACCCTGTTGAACTTATTATGGGAAATAAATATTTTAATTAAAACAAGCTGCTAATTATTTCACATTTTACTTGTGAGCAACGGCACATTTAAATCTTACAAATGTAGTTATTTGGCTTATATTGTGATATATATCGTTATCACCTGAAATGAAAAAAACATATCGTGATATGAAAAAATCTTATATCGCCCAGCTCTACAAGGACTGGAAAAAAGAACTAAACATCTTGTTTCAGAGACAGAATGAACATTGTTAAATATGTTTTCAGTGCAGTAAAAACTTATTCAGGAAAATTGTCAGGGCTCTAAACTAACTTTTTTTGCCATGGGCGCACGATGCACGCTTAACTTTAAAAATTTTTACGTGCCGGCACAAAAGTAAGGCGCCTCAAATTTTTCAACCGCATCGCTTAACACCGCAGTTTTACATGTGCACTTTTTGGAAATTGCTGTCCATACAGACAATATTCATTTCTAAATTATTAACTAAAATTTTGTGCTTAAAGTGCTTTGGCAACATTGTAGAAAATGTTAAACTTAATCATCATCTTGGCCTGACGACCTGTTTGCTGTTGCATGCTGCTGAAAGGCAGTGGGAGAGGGGACACTTGGGCAGTGCATTTATTGCAGCATATAATGTGTTTTCTGGATACACTGTGCTTTTCAGCATTCAAAGATTGATGGCACCGTGTCAGAGCTGGCTATGAATTTCAGATTGATCAGGCCTTAACAAAAAGTTATCAGTAGTTCTTTTCATCTTTTCTTATTACCCACAGCTACATCCACTTCTGTCGGGCCTAGGCTGCTCACTAGGGCTGGGTATCATCACTGATTTCTATAATCCATTCAATTCCGGTTCTCAAAATCCTGATTCAATTCAACTTAGCCTCAGACAGTCAGAAATATTATAATTCTGATCATTTATCACTACTGATACATGTGAGACTTCATCAGAATTGTGAACATCACAGCAGATGCCTTTGTGTGAAAGTAACTGAGAATAAAACAGAAAAACATGAAGGAGATTTTTCTGGTCTGGCTTTTATAGCAGATAACCTTAAAAATATTCTGCAATATTCTGCATAATTTTAAAAGTTTAAATTTCTTCAGTATTGAACAACAGAAAAAAATAGGCTTTCTTGTCCGAGGTCATTTAAGTGAAAAAAGAAAAAGAAAAAAAAGACAGCGGCCGACAAGCGCTGTAAACAACGATGAACTGGTGGGTAATAAGCAAATGAAAATGCAGAAAACAGAGATTTGAGACGGGAAACTGTTCTTGAAGTACAGAGAGA